>NC_051156.1:38290125-38489478 GCF_013339745.2 Dermacentor silvarum
AAATGTTATGCTGTGTTTCTCAGCTGAAGTAAATCTAACCACGCACTTCATACTGATGATATTTCTTTTCTGAGCAGAAGTATTCGCGGCTTTTTAAAAATCGCAAGGCCATACACTTTCCTTTCTTCTAGAAAACTAGGTGGGGTGATGAAGTTACGAAATTTGCAAACGCAAGCAGGCGCAAGCTAGCGCAAGACAGGGGTAATTGAAGATCACAGGGAGAGGCCTTCGTCCTGCAGCGGATATAAATATAGGCTGATGATGGTGATCTTCCCTTTAGGCGATTCAAAGAAATTCAAAGATACAAAGAATCACAATACGTAGAATATTCTCCTAAAATAAAACCATCTAGCACTATTTAATTGGTGCGCCTATCTGAATTTACTCTTCCAAATAACCGCGCAGTGTCAAGAAATGCGCTATGTCGCTACCGGAATATGAAAGGGATTGTAAAAAAGTAAACTTATTTCTACCATGACTGATTAGGTTAGCCAGTATACTGTTTATCGAAGGTCATACATATTAAATTATTTAACATGACTCTCATTCTAAGAATTACTGCTGCCGTAGTAAAGAAAAAAAGAGGTATAGCAATTTACCTGTGCATTAATGGAGAAGTAACCCTTCCGATTGCGGTAAACTTCACCATTCGGCCCACCCGTCGACTTGATGCGGATGTGGGTGCAGTCTATGCACCACGGTCAACTCGGGAAACTTGGCAATACGGTAGAATTCCACCATCGTCGCACGGAACTCGTTATCGGTGCTCGGAAACTTCACGACGATCGGGAACACGTGCGTAGCAATTAGCCGTGACACACGTTCGATGACGCGGCTCACCGTCGGTTGCGACTCGTTCACTAGATCACCCGTCACAACTTGGAATGTGCCGGCTCCATAAAATCGTAGAGCGATAAGAAGTTGGAGCATTGGGGAAGAGGGTGATCACGGTTGCTGGCGTTCTCTTCAAGTGGAAGGTAGTCCAGCAGCTTCTTCACAGTACACTTCGTGAACCGATAGCGCGCGAGAAATTCGATGTTGTTAAAGTGTTCCATGGGATTCAGACGGTCCCTCAGCCGCTGTCGCGGTACAATGTCATTGCCGTCATTGCAATGTCATTGTCGTCCATGACGCCACCAAATAGCTCGTCGACGCGGAGAACGTATTCCACAACGAAGCGTGGTCCGCCATAACACTCGAGTGAAGGAGCGATTCAAGGTAGCTGCGGGGCTACCTTGAGATCTCGAGTAAAACGCTCGAGCTTTCCTTCACCCAAGGCGCGTTTCGAGTGGAGGGCGATTTGTGAAATGAAAAGCCGCCCTCAAGGAGCATTTCGAGTGGAGGGTCGAGTCGAGGTGCGTTTGTGAATACGGGGTCACTGAAGCTCACACACGTTTCTCTTCACGTTGTGTCTTCTTTGCGCAGTTTAAAAATTTTTGCTGAATCTATGAACTGACTAGCCCAACAACATGCCTTAGTTCCCTTGTTTATGCATCACAGTTGCAATTCATTCAGCCCGACCACACGAGATGTCACACTGAAATTCCACAAATCTATTTTACAGCTACGATAATGACAAAATGATTTAACAACAAAGCCCAGACTTACCTACTTATATGTCTCTTCACTCAGGTATAGGTCAGTGCTGCTCACAGATATTAATCACCAACGTCATCTGCAGAGGAAGAGGCTGAAAAAAAAACAGGTTTTCTGAAAGTGCAGAAATACATGACAGGCTCTAAAGCTATGTCGAGTGACACAACAGATGCTAGTCAATTTAGAGGTTATTACATACAAAAGCATACAGTTTCACACAGACAACTGTTGCACTGAATAAGAGATGACGCTGTGACAAACGCAAGGACTATTTTAGCACTTGTGCATTATCTACCAATCAGCTGATAAGTTTATTATGAGCAAACAGACTGAAAGGACCCCAACTGATCCCACTAATGAGGTGACCTACTGACACATTAAAATAGCTACTCCACAGTCTAAAATTTCAGGAAGGAAATGTGTTTCTGAAGTTATTGAGGTGTTACCTGAAGTGTAATAAGTGTACAATAAATTTCTTCCATGTGATGTTCTATTCACAGTGACAGTTCAAAAAATCTGCTAAGCCACCTTTGGTATTATGCGTGTTGAATTTCTGGAACTTTTCGGAAATTTTGAGTTTTTTTTCCGTATTTATGCTTTCCACAAGTCTTTTTACGTCCGACAAAGTAGTACCAGCTACAGCATGCTTGCTCTGAGTGTTGCAGTAGTGATGTGTTATGCCAAGGCAATTCCAGCTGACCTGCCTTGGATTCAAAGCAGTTTAATTCAAAAAACAATTATGGGGGTTTTCAATGCCAAAACTACCATCTGATTATCAGGCACGCCGTAGTGGAGGACTCAGTAATAATTTCGACCACCTGAGGTTCTTTTAACGGCACCTAAATTTAAGTGCACGGGTGTTTTTTACATTTTCCCCCCACCGAAATGCGGCCGCCGTAGCCGGGATTTGATCTGCGGCCTCGTGCTTAGCAGCCCAACACTATAGCCACTAAGCAACCACGTCAGGTGGCGGTTTAATTCTAAGCATGCTTGACCACATACATAATGCCTAACCACATATATAATGTGCGACAAGTTCTATATCACACAACTCTGCCCACTTTCTTGCTCCATGCAGGTGAAAATTCAAATTTACGACACCACTATCAGAGGAAGTAGAGCAGGTGCTTTATAATTCCTGCCAGTGATATGCAGTCACTATTTCACTCTAAGAACAAGCGAAATGCATGTAAATGGTTTCTTGATGAACCCATCGCCACATAAAGAAAGCAGCAGACGTCTTCCACAATCTACGTGGTGCACCAAATGGCAACTAATAATCTCAAGCTCAGGTGTACCTTCAAGGCATGGGCACACACACAGTGCAGGAAGCTTAAGGCCCATTGGAAGCCAACATGTGCCGTATTTTACAAACAGCTTGATATAAAATATGCAATTGGAACATTATTACCTCTTCCATATTGACAGTGTTATGAAATGCCTTTGGACCTGTTGCACAGAATCGAAATTTTCACATTCAAACAGTCTCTCTAATAAAAAAATAAAGCTTGTACAAATCAGTGCATACATTTATTAAGAAAGAAATGGCAACTGTTCTACAGTGTTCCGCCGATAACCACTGCAAACCACCACTCAGGCTCGCAAGCCAACAATTTGCCATTGCATTTGTCCCACACTTGTAAAATGAACGGAAAACTACTACGCAAATAGAACGAGAACACAGCTGTGTATTTCAGGCACAGTTTTCTTGCAGTCCTATACGAACTACCTCGGTTTAACAGCCCTTTTCAGTGCAAAATGAAATCTGGAAAAACGTAATTAAAGAGAAGCATTTTCTGTAACAGCGTAAATCCGCCGAGGATACTGTAATACGAAGTTCTCGCAATATGCATCAGCTATCAACTTCCGTGTCACGCTACACATATAATCGTTTAAATCTATTCCTTAAACGCCGATAATTAAAAGTGTAACCGTGCACACTCATCACGGCTCCGTACAAACAAAATGCGCCGCAAAACAAACACTTCTCAATGCAACGTAATTTGTCTTACGGTATCGACTCTTGGTTCGCAGAACACCGCGGTGGCTGCAGATATTTTTAGCGCTGTAGCTCGGACGTATTCGTACCGACGTTTTCGGCTTCGTTACGAGTCAATACACCGTTTAATGCAAACCGCAAATTTAAATGCACGGTGATCATCTTGCCGGCGGAATATCTTTGCGTCTAATACTGGGAAAATTTTACCAGTGGTAGTGCGCACATCTTATCTCACTACCAGCGCGTATTAGTAGCGACTAATCTCTACAAACGTAGTGCGCAAGCAGATTCAACGCCGCTGCAACCGCATTCGGTACCACGCTGTTCGATTTCCAGGCAAACAATGCATAGAGCAATGATAACGCGCAACGTAAGAAGGATAGCATGCACGGCTACCTACCTTTGGCACGAAAAACACGCGTCCGTCCGTCTTGTGGCGATGTGCCGCGCTGCCGATTGCCGGGCGTCCGTTGGCCTCGGGGCAATGTGCCGACTTCCCGATGTGCCCGGACTTCAAAGCATTTCTCCTGGCCACAGAGCGCATTGTCGAGAAGGAACTTCGGCACTGCTTTTCACTGTGGTAAGCATTTGAAGACGGTATCCTCCAACACTACGAATCACGTCCGTCCGCAAATCAAACAAAGGGATCACTGAGGTTGTGTTGCAGTAGGTTGCTGTTGAATTAGTTCCTCCCGTATGACGCATCATATCCGGCCCAGAAGTTCCTCCTTCGTTAATGAGCGCAATATAAAAGCGACATCACAAGATAGTACAAGAAAAAGTCACTAAACGACGACTGCATCACCACAGAGATACGCACGCAGCATAACACGACGCCATGTCTGTAAACAGCGATAGTGGCGACGCTACGGCCGCGGTGCCTGAACAGGTCTCAGTTTCGATTTTAGAATATCACCTCCTAATTCACTTTTGTGGATGGTGTCAGGAACAGCTCAGAATAATCCTCTAACGCTCAATGTAAAAGCAACGTGATACCTTAGTCTATCGGTGCACCATGCAATATTGATTGTACACTATGCAATCAGTATTGGAGGGGTGGATTGGCTATTTTGGTATCCAGGTTCAGTCCGAACTGTAGACTTTCGGTACTAAATTTTTGTTCATTTTGGCGTTTTCTAAGGCCAGTTCTTATTCATTTTGCGTAAGTTTTGCTCGAACCTTTCGGCTGTAAAGTAAACGCTTTAGCGATGGTAATATCGATGAACGATTAATCGATTAATCGACTAAAAGTACGCCGCAAAACGATTAATTGTCATTGATGTCTACCTTTAATTTAATCGGTTTAATCGATTAAAGCAGTTCGATTAATCGTTTTCCAGACGGTGACTAAAGTGGCGTGAAAATTTTGAAATCGTACTATAGAATGCGGAGTACGAGCAACGGCAGCGCGGCTGCGGAGACAGAGCGAGTGTTCACTGTTTTCCCGAGTCCTGCCGAGCTGGCCAAGCGCTTCCCCGCTTTACGCACGCGTCACACAAAGTGCCTGGGGCCGGAGTGACGCCGCCCCAGTGGAGGAAGAAATGAACTAGGAGAGAGCATTACGTGAGGCTGCAAGTCTTGGCAAGCGAACTTACCGTCAAGCCATTTCTTTCGCTTTTTACCTCGCAGTGACCCTGAGAGACAACGTATTGGCCGATAATGTTTGGTTCGCAGTAGTTTCAAATGGGTGCGCTCCCGTTCAGCTGCGCTGCTGCCCTGCACCCGGCAGCATTAAACCTACCACGCGCTCTGATGTGGCGATCACGTGTTGCGCCGTTACTTCATGTCAGTCGTGCTGCGATGATATCTTCTAATTTCTCCTTTATCCATGCCCACCCTCCTCAGTAAGTGCCATTTTTAACATGCAGGGTGTTCATTTTTAAGTCTTACGGAATTTTTAGAAATCGCCTGTGGCAGGTAGCGTAATTTTTATCATTGAGCTGGGTTATTCGATGAGGCGGACATTAGCACGAGAAATCGAAACACATATTCAACTAATTAACAAAAATCACTAATTAACTTTAGTTTTTTATTTTACGACACATATTGCAATTTACGAATTGTAGCCGATGAGCTTGTCAGGCGTATCCACTTGGAATGAATTTAAAGAATGACACCAGCTTGGTGATATGCACCATCGTACACCAACGTATGTTGGTCCACTTACTTTTTTACCAAAATGCATTGAAGCACAAAAGTAACTGGAACGCCCATGTATTTCGTCCCACTCTTTGAGACATAAATATCTCGAAACTGGTGTCATCCTGGAAATTCATTTCAAGTAGGTGCGTCTTGCAAACTCACCGCTACAATTCGTAAATTGCAGTATGTGTCGTAAAGTAATTAACTAAGAAGTTCATTAGTCAATTTTGGTTAATTGTTTGAATATGTCTCAATTTCTCGTGCTACTGATGTCCGCCTCTTCGAATAACCCAACTCAACGATGAGAATTATGCTACCTGCAACAGGCGATTTTAAAAATTCCGTAAAAGTTAAATATTGTCACGTAGTAGTGACGGTGAAGGAAACAGTCGCAAAACTGTGAATGACGAAACAGATGTTTTATTGGGCGAACCTGTGCCCACAAAAGCAAGTTGCAATCGAAGCACAACGATAGCGGCGAACACAGTCGGCGATCGTCGAAATCTGATCAGCGGCGAAACGCGTCGCCTTTTATACATAAGTCATCGAAGGTTCCAGGGCGACCCCATCGAAGCACTGGGGTCGCCCTGGTGCTCTCGTGTCTTCCAGAAAGTACTAGACAATTTGGGTCGCTCATACAATGAGATTATATAAGCGTCCGTGACAGTAGACAACGGATAGAAGCTTCGATAACGTTCGAGAAACTTCCGTCCTGCGCCCTGCGCCGAGCGATAACGTTTAACATTTGTTAGCCGGTGAAAAGCGGTCACCGGGGAAAGATAAACAAGTAGTACACGTGTTAATATGAACACCCTGCCACTAGTCCCTAGTGGCAATTATAGTTGACCTCTAACAAATTAAACATTATTCTTTATCAAAGTTTATACGCTTGTATTTCTTATCCTGGTTCCACCTTTCAAACGTTAAATAGGTAAAATAGTTGAGTAGGTAACTGTGTTTCAGCCTTTTTAAAGCGCCCGAAAAAAAGTCGATTAATCGATTAATCGACGAAAAAACCCGCATCGAAAGCGATTAATCGATTATACGCTAAACCGACGAAGGATTAATCGTTAATCGATAAAAAATTTCATCGACCATCCCTAAAACGCTTACAGTGAGACCTAAAGTCCTCTTTCAACGAGCAAGCGAGCCGCCAGTTTTTCTTGTAGGGTCCGGAATATTTCGCAACGCCGGTTCGAAAAAGGATTGTGCGCTCACCGCTGCACTCTTCTTGCTCAAATTTTGCAGAATGATCGCATTTTGAGTCTGCTTCATTTAGTGTGACACTTACCGCAGTTAATTGCCTGGTTTGTAAAAAAAATTCAAGTTTGCCTTCATTTATGGCGATGCGAGCTGATTGACCGACGAGCTAGCATAAACTTGTGTCGCTGCCTGCCGGAAGCTACGGAAAGCAGCTGGTTAAGGTGGTTTGCCGCCTGTTGCCCGCTCCTAGAACACGCGGCTAACCGGACTGACCGGCTGCTTTCTGCAGCTGCCGGCAGGCGGCGACACAACTTTATGTTAGCGCCGTCGCTGTAACAGCTCGCATTCCCATAAGTGAAGGCAAATTTGCATTTTTTTCCTTAAAAACCAGGCAGATAACTCCGGTAAGTGTTATACTAAAGGAAGCAGACCCCAAAATACGATCGTTCTGCAAAATATGAGCAAGAAGAGTGCAACGGTGAGCGGAAAACCTTTTTTTTTTCAAAGAAGAAATATTCAGGACCGTGTATGTTGCAGTGGAGTGCGTCTTCTTGATTACCGCAGCTCGGTGTCATTTGCCCAACCTTGTGCTTCTCGATCGAGCAGCCGCAGGTTTGCATGCCAATCGCCGCCGCAACTCGACACGATATACGAAGAAACACTATTGCTGTTTCCGTGGGTTGTATACACGCGGTGTATAATCAGGCGCGGTGTTCTGGCGGCGATCCGCTCGATCCCAGAAAACGCATCTCTTTAGCAATGGGGGTAAAGTTCGTGGCAAGGCTGTCAGCAGTAGTGATTGCACTTACGGGCAAATTACAGTGCAAAGTACGAGTCCGCTGTAACAGTGACGGTGTTAACCGACGCATGCAATATATCAACCAATCTGCGTATCGCACTCCCTCCAGGTCGCGTCGCTTGCAGCCGTCGCTCGCACGTATATGTGGCTTCACCTGTGGCGTCACCAGCAAAGCAACCGGCTTGAGCGTTACCGATCTCTTTGGCGTTGCTTGTCGACGTCGCGTGCATATCGTGCGACAAGGGTGAATCGCGTCCATTTCCATGACAAGAATGCAGGGGACGCAAACAGCAGTTAGCGGCGTCGCGAGTTCATTATTGAAGCTTTTAGCTTCGGCATAGTCAATTAGTTGACATTTTCGTTAACGGGAACAGGGCATTTACACATCTTCCACCAGTTCAGAAGTCATTAAGTTTCTCACTGTATGTCGTGTTTTTTGCGAGAAAGTACCCAGATGCATTAGTAATTAATTTAATGAGAATATCCCAGAGTCATGGGGTCGCAACAATTAGGTGATTTTCTCGAATACAGTATCACTGTATTCGAGAATCTCGTGCGTACGTTCCAGCAATCAATAGTTTAATTGAAATACGGAAACATATCTTGTTATAACATTCACCGTGATCACTAGAGCAAAAGCTACCAAGCGCATACATACATATATATACCGGGTGTTCAAAATTAAACTTTAAGGAATTTTTAAAAATGGCCTGTGGCAGGTAGCATAATTCTTATCACTGAGCTGGGTTGTTCGAAGAGGCGGAAATTGGCAGCACGAGAAATCGAAACACATATTCAACTAATTAATAAAAATTGACTAATGAACTTCTTAGTTAGTTACTTTACGGCACATATTGCAATTTACGAATTGTAACCAGTGAGTTTGCAAGACACGTCCACTTGAAATGAATTTCCAGGATCACACCAGTTTCAAGATATTTCCCAAACTGTGGGACGAAATACATGGGCGTTCCAGTTACTTTTGTGCTTCCATGTATAAAACAGCATTTTGGTAAAAAAAGTAACTAGAATAACAGTGCATTTTTACAGCGAGTTCGATGGCGCATCTCCAAACTGGTGTCATTCTGGAAATTAATTCCAAGTGGCTACGCCTGACAAGCTCACCGGCTACAATTTGTAAATGGCAATATGTGTCGTAAAGTAATTCACTAAGAAGTTTATTAGTGCAATTTCGTTAATTGTAGTTAAATATGTGTTTCCATTTCTCGTGCTACTAATGTCTACCTCATCGAATAACCCACCTCAATGATAAGAATTATGCTACCTGCCACAGCATATTTTCTAACAATTACATAAAACATAAAAATGAACACGCTGTGTAGCATTTGGGAATATGTAAATATACTTAATCTTGCAAGAATGTAAGAACGTTCCCAGCTGTTTGGCAGAGAAGGCAGTCATGAAAGAAACTTGACTTTCCTGATACACACTCTTCTCAATCATACGCTAATCAGATTGAGTTTCAAGACCATTCCACAGGCGGTTTCCCTTGAGAAACAACCTAATGTTTATGTAGTAAAGAAAGGATGCAAGCACCCTTCGAGTAAAAACCAGGCATCACTCTCAAAATTTGGATGCTGGCAAGAACATTATGCTTCACATGATGAAGTTCCAAAGAAGGTGTGACTGAACAAGTTCAATCTAACTGATGGTAGAAAATAAACCACTTGCAATGTTGATTTAACTGCTTAAAGTTTAACACCGATACTTGAACAGAAGATTTGAATTTTTTGTGCAAGTATATGTCCGCCTCTTCGAGAGACTAGATCATGAACTGGAATTGTTCGATTTGCCACAGGCAACCAAAACATTTATATCTTAAACATTATTATCTCCAAACTGGTGTCATCCTGATAATTCGTGGATCCGCTTTGCGGACTCAACGGCTAGAATTTGTAAATTGGAATATGGGACAATAGGCAATTAGTTGGAAACTTAATTAGTGATTTTTTCTTAATTGTATTGTTGATTATGTATTTATTTTTTTTGCAAGTAATGTCCGCCTCTTCGAGTGGACCAGCTCATTAACTAGAATTGTGCTATCTACCACAGGCAACCTTTAAACATTTTTGAAAGTGTTCGCTGAAACACCTTGTATATAGTCACCCATTGTCCTCCCACCATCCACCCAGTACACCCACCATTCACCCAGCGCGCACACCATTCACCCACCATCCAACCAGTACACCCATCATTCACCCATCATTTGCACAGGTCGCCCAGTATGTATTCCACCGTCCACCCAGTACACCCACCATTGCGACGAGTCACCCAGTAGGTATTCCACCGTCTACCCAGCATCTACCCAGCACCATCTATATCGCTCACCATCCACCCATCATGCCCACGATGAATTCCATCATGCCCAGCAACTTATCCCGCATTCCCAGCACATATCCCGGCATGCCCAGCATAAAACTAATGATGGGCAATGCTGGGATTTTCAATAGGGAAGCGCTTACGTAGAAAGTGCGAGTGATGGTAGTGGCATTCGCCGTGACGTCACGCTGTTTTTAAACAAGGAGATGTCCATTGCTCTGCCGGAACGTCTCTTTCAATGTCACTGCGGTACCTAATGTTCATGAAATCATTCTCTCTGAGGAATGCAACATACAGAGAAAGAGATAGAAAGGCAACGAGGTTAACCAGGTCCCATTTTAGTTTTATACGCTGCGCTGGGGGAGGGACAAATAGCGAACCTTGGAAAGGGTCCAGAGATAGGTTAAAAAGAAGGAACAGGAAGGGCGTTCACTTTATTCGCGTTCCTCTATTCAATTTTGCTAATACCTATGACTTTCAAAAGGCTCTTGTTGCTGGGCAAGTAGGCATGATTTTCTGTACATTCTTTTAAACAGAACTACCCTAAACACTATATATGTGTGTCGACTTTTCTGTGGGGTGTCTTTTCATGCCGTTAGAGAAATGTACACTAAACGTTTGTCCTTTGTATTCACTTGAGTCACTGCGAGCGTTCTGTTGGTCACGACATTGTTCCGAAAATTTTATTGGGCATATACTCCCTGCTACTATGCCAGTCTATTTCTCCTCAAATTAGTCCTGCCTCCCTTGCAGTCAATCTTCTTGGCCATCGTGTCTCGCGAGCACGTGCCGCCGTACGTCACGCCGACTCGCGAAACCTTTGCCGCAATGCGGACACGAGAGCGGGTACTGCTTGGCGTGCACGAAACTGTAGTGATGTTTAGCGTTACTGGGGTCAGCAAACCTTCTGCCACATTCCGCACACTCGTACTGCCGCTCTGTCGCGTGGGTGAGCATGTGCACCTTGAGGTAGTCTTTTCTCGCGTAGCACTTGCCGCACTTCGAACACGACGTGCGGCCTTGGGTCGCTCGAGTGCATCTTTTTGTGACGCAGCAAGTGAGATGGGCAGTTGAAGCGCTCGCCGCACACTTTGCACTCGTACGGCCTCTCTTGGGTGTGAGTCAGCAGGTGGACATTGAGGTCGGTGCGCCACGTGTAGTCCTTCTGGCATATTTCGCACACGTATGGCCTCTCTCCGGTGTGGGTGAAGTTGTGCTGGTCTAACCGCCACCTGGAATCGATAGGGCAAAGGACAACCGTGGCCACAAAGAATTCAGCAAGTCACGCGGCAAGCATTGTGGAGCCAAGAAAAAGGGAGATGAAAAATTGACAAGGGCGAGCACAATATACATTGATGGTATATAGGCATTATGACTTAAGGATAACATGGCTGATGACTCAGCCTGCTGCAAGGCTGTGCTGCAGTCACTGGCCGTTTTGCCACTGAAACAATATTGACGCATCGATGTTACCTGCTTTACTCTCCACTCAATTAGGTAGTCGTGATATTGCTTTAATAACCCTTTACTCCCTGAACTGAACTAACAGTTACAGATTGTCGTTGAACTACATAAATCCCCAGTAGGTGCTCCTACTTCTTGTACGGCTATAAAGGCAGCGCTGGGACTACCCGAACATGCATTCACGCAGCTCCTACTACGACTCGGGGTACACACCACCATCCGAGAACTAGTGGAAGGCCACCTTAACAGCCAGTTACAACGCCTCCAACGAACAAGGCAGGGGTGTCTCATTCTATCCCGTCTAGGATACCGAACACAAAGAAAGCCACCTCAGGAAGACCGTACACTTCTCGCGCTTAGCATTCGAAACAAAATTCACGTGGCCCCAAGTCCCCGAAATATGCACCCTGACCATCATAAAGGCCGGAGACAGGCAAGAGCGCAAGCCCTGGCACGAATCGTTAGCGATGACGCATCGGAAACACCAGTCCTTTACGCCGACGTGGCCTGGTACCCACAAAGACCTGCTGTGTGTCAAGTCGTACTAGATAGCACAGACACTCTGAGAGCTTCGGCCACGCTCAACACTGTGGACAGTGGCACGGCGGAAGAGACTGCTATCACCCTAGCCATCGTACACGCTTCAACCATACCGGCACCGGATGGACCCATCACACTGGTCACTGATTCCCAAACCGCGTGCAGAACTTTGGCACTAGGAATGGTGACACCCTACACAAACCGCATTCTTACATCATTACACCCCACAGCGTTACACAGGGTGCTTATCGTCGGGACACCAGGACGTGCCTCTCTCCATGGTAATGAACGCGCTAATGTGGTAGCCCGAGAGCTCGCTAACCGGGCGCCATTGGAAGAGCTGCCCAACCCAGATGACGCACTGACAGAACCACTGAACTACACTGAAACTACAACATTACAGAGAGAGCAGGCGACAGTTCCATCCACCACATCAGTCTCTTAACCGACAAGATGCGGTCGCGTGGCGACAGCTACAGACTAATTCTCTGTCTCTTTTACCTGTCTCTGTCTCTTTATTTTACCAGACCCTGTCGCTTTTACCTTCACCTCTTCCACCCCACACAATATCCCTCATATTGCCCCTACTGTGGAGCAAAGCCCACAGTATATCATTTCACCTGGGAGTGCTCACACCCTTCGGGCTGCTCCCCTATTCCTTGACCTTCACCTTCCTCCTAGGAGACTGCGCTGACCAGCTTAGACCCGCAAGAGCAGCGACGGCTGATCAAGCGGGCACGCGGGGTAGCGCGAGCCAAAGGGCCCAGAACTAAGGGCTTTACCCTGCGAAGAAGTCGCCCCACCTTACTAACAATAAATGTTTTCTCTCTCTCTCACTGTACAACTCAGTGCATATATGTTCTTGTGTGCTAATGGCGTGTTCCCACCTTCCGTAATTATGTTTCCTGCTCTTCTTGACACTAAGATGTTATTCACTCTATCCACGCAGCGTACATTTCATAATCAGAGAAAAATAGGTCATTGCAAAAATTATCCTTAAATATACCGATAGGACCTCGGAAGGTGCTTGCTTTGTTGCTTATTTTCCAAGACCCAGCGCAGTGGTTCAGTCGGCGCTGTTCTGCTCAACCCGAGGTCGCGGGTCTCATTCCCGGATGCGGCGGCCTTATTTTGACGATGACGAAGTGCAAAACTGTCGTGCAGCTAGTTTCAGGTTGCCCGTTAAAAAGCTGCAGGTTGCGAAAGGCAATCCGGAGTTCCCCGCTACGGCGTTCCCTATAACGCGCTGTGCAATTTTGATATCGTTAAGCACTGTGATGAAATAAAACGTCCAATTGTAAACATACAGCGAAAGCGCCATAACTCAGGTTACGTTCATTGGGAGACGGGAGAGCGTGGTAATCGTTGAATTCAGTTCATCGTATCAGTGTTAATTTAAACTATCCCCGAAACGCACGGATAGATAGAACACAGCCAGTGAAGCCGTTTCAAAAGGTAAAAGGTGTCCTGGCTAAGAAAGAAAAGGGGCAGTTTTGCCCGAAAGGCGAAACATTGATTGTGATAGCAAATGAGTAGACAGATACACGAAGTAATGATATTAGTTTTATCGGCCGTATAAACTTGCAAACATTCGCTTATTAACTAAATTAACAATCATAGTGTCAGGCACGCACAGGTACACATGAACACATCTCGGTCGATAACCGCGCAAACTCGCTGTCAAAATGCGCCAGTCAGAAAGCTCGGAGGCAGCATCGAGCGAATTGACCTTCGTGCAGTCTTGCGCTTCAACGCGAACCAATCTTCGAAAGCAGGGGGCATACGAAGCTACCGGCAGTGGGTGTACTTTGTCCACAGCGCGGATCGCTTTGAAGATAAGGACCGTGCGAGCGCGCACTTTGTCCTTGTCGCAGATCACTGTCAAGATACGGTACCTGCGCGGCCCGTGCTGTAAGCAGCAGCCGCCAGTGTAGAACACCCCCACCCTCCTCCCCTTCGCCTTCCCCCGTGCCTCGCGGGCGACAGAAGACAGCGCGCTTCCGCCCTGCCTTTCTTTCTCGCTCGCTCGAAATTGAGCCGTGATTTTCGGCTTACCCTCGCAAGCTTTCACTCGCAAATACAGCTTACGACAAGCAGTGACGGTGTTATCGTGTTTGGACATTATTACGGAACATCACTGCGACGGCGATGGCGACGGCAGAAATGCGCTTGGACTGTCCATATAATTCATATCCCAATAAAATTGACTCGCCATCCCGGCCCTGCGAAAGCGGATGTCCAGTGAAGCTGTTGATGATCACCACTACAACTGCTTAGATGATGATGATGATGATGATTAGTAGGGTTTATTGGCGCAAGGGCCAGATGTGGCCAAAGAGCGCCAAGGCGATGATAATGGCGTGTCAGTGGTACATGAATAGTGAATTATCAGGCGTGGATAAAACGTTAGATGAAGCATAGCTGTAAAGGGGCCTAAAAATAGTCGCTGTAAAGAGCGTAAAATCTGCATGTAATAAGGTTATGACAATGATCAATGACGTTTACTATGAAAGTGAAGAATGCATTGAAAAAAGAGTGAAGATATTTAAGTTATTTCACATGTTGTAATTGGCAAAAGCACTACTGCCTAAACAGAGCCCTTGAACCACAAGGGCCTGGAGGCAGGTGCTATACTGAACTACTGTCACAGCGGCATCCTCTGGCGAGAGGATGCGCTACGAATTTATTGGGCTTATGACATGTAGGATAACATCGTTCAAGAATGCGAGGACTGCTTTGGTTGTAAAAAGTGGTTCTTTACCAAGAAACATGGACGGATGGAGCGGGACACAATAGCTGTATGCAAGAGGAAAATGTTTCCTTCTCTCTGTTTCGGCTTCCCGACACTCCAGGAGGACATGGAGGACGCTCAGCCTCTCACCACATCGACCACAGGTTGGAGGCTCGTAACCAGTCAACAGAAAATTGTGAGTACCATATGTGTGTCCTATTCTGAGACGACAGAATAGGACATCAGTTCGTCGTGTTTTTGTTGTACAGGGCCAGAAGCCTAGCTGTGGTTTAATCAAGTGGAGCTTATTATTTGTTGCGGCATCCCACAAGCGTTGCCAGTGGTTTCGCAGTTTCGCTCGCAAAAAAGGCTTGAGGTCTATGGCAGGAATAGCAGCGGTAAGATTAATTGCTTGAGATGTAACTGATGTGGCCACTTTGTCTGCCAGTTCATTACCCTCAATGCCTCTATCGCCAGGAACCCAGCATATTGTCACATGTCTACCAGATGAATAAATATTGCACAGGTATGTGTAAAGCTCAATAAAAACAGGATTTTTGTGTATTCTTATAGACATTAGTGCCTTTACGACACTTAAGGAGTCCGTAAATATTATTGCATTCTGTGGTTTTAACTTCTTAATGTGTTTAACCGCAGACAGCACCGCATAGGCTTCTGCAGTAAAGATGCTTGTATAAGGGTTCAATACGTCCGATTCAGAGAAAGAGGGACCAATTGCCGCGTAAGATACGCCAGCGTGCGACTTTGATGCGTCAGTGTAGAATTCAGCACACGAATACTTAGATTGGAGTTCACGGAAATGCATTCCAATTTCGAGGTCTAACTGCTTAGATGAGTTCGTTGTATTAGAGTAATGGCAGCGACAATCACTTTGTGGTCTCTGTGGCATACACCGTGGTACACCCTGATGGGTTCCGCGACCAATATCTCTACATTCGTGGCCAAGGCCTAATCTAACACAATCTGTACCGCGTGGTTGGTTGATTGGGGTCGTTGTAGCGTGCGAGTTCAAAGTTGCCCTTGACAAGTGACAGGAACCAGTCCTTCGTATCCGCTATTGCAACGCCAACATTAAGTCGCATTAAAATCGCCAGCATTAAACCCTTTTGAGCAAGAACAATAGGGTCCTCCCTGGCTTGGTGCTTGCGCTGAGCCTCTTGGAAGGAAGTTCATCAATATTGACAGCACACCGCCGCTAGTCGTATGGTGATTTATTTTCCCTTTGCCGCTCTTCGCATTCACGCTCCTCCTCCGGAGTCCTAAGCGTTGCCTACACATAGCCGTACTGCAACAACAATAAAATCAGTTGCTAGGCTGGTTCTTTTATGTATGAAAGGCTACTGGCGTTACTCCGCAAGTCGCAAGCTGCCGTCGCCGCGGCAGCTTGTGCAGTATCTTTACTTCTACAGTATATTTACTTGTGCAGTTATTTACCGGGAAACGTATGCGGGGATCAAATATGTGGGGTTTGGATACATGTTTTGTTACTTTTTTATTGAAACAAATTCTGTGCTGTATGTTGTATGCGCGATACCTGAGAACGTACGCACTTTTCGCTCCAATACTTGAAGGTCTTTTTTTTTTTTCGTGAGGACGACGCTTCGAAAGACCCCAACAACTAGAGGCTAAAAGCTACGCTCTAAATGATATTGTTACGTTGCCGTGACTGCGTAGAATACGACCCTGTAAATCGCGACTTTAAAAAGTTAACTTCTTATTCGGGGAACCTGTGCCAGAAAAGCAGGTAACATTCAAGCACAACGAATGCGGCGAGCAGAGTAGTCGATCATTGAAAAATATTTGCAGCAGCTGAAGCACGTCGGCTTTTATACATCACTTGTCGAAGGTTCCAGATTAACCGCTGATGCCCGCGTGCCTTCGAGAAAAAAAATCTACAGAATTATCTTCGCGCATACAGTAATATTACGGAAGGTTTGCTGACAACAGAAAAATGGATAGAGCCATCAATAACCGTCAAGAAACTTCCCATACTAGCAGGCAAGTCCTGCGCCGAGAGATTACGGTTAATATTTGTGAGCCGGTGAAAAGCGTTCACCGGAAAAAGATAAACAAGTATACGTGCCAATATAAAACATCTTTTGTTATGTATTTCTATCATTTTTTTTCTGGCCAATTCGACATTTATAATTTTGTGGCTTCCATTGCCATTCGATGCAGTTTATTTCATTTCACTCAGGACAAACCTTAAAAACATGCCAATGCTACGTAGCTAGATAGACCCAAGGTAATGTCGTTTGCGGTCACTTGGCGACACTAAGATTATTTCTTGCGTTCTCCTTAATTAGATAATTAGTCTTAATTTATTAACTTCTCAATTGAAAGCATGAAAGAAGCGTAAAGAAGCCCACGAATCCACGCAAAATTGCCGCGCGACTGGCCGCTCGAGGCTCTTTGCGTATACTCGCGGGCTTCTTTCACGCTCGGAAAAACGCTTTTATGTAGTACGCATTGAACAACAGAAAGCTGTATCGGGAGTTTTTCATGTTGATCTACATTTTTCTCATTGAAATTTTCATCTAATTATATTATTTCTGAAGTTCATTATTAATCAAGGCTATTGATGGAAGTAGGCGGAATGCAAAAAATAGTCTGAGTATCTCCAAACGACGACAAACAATATTACCTTCGTTCTTTCCAACTCCAGTGCATTTGCATATTTTAAAGCTTGGTCCAAGTGAAGTGAAACACCCTGTAAATCACCGACGTCATCGTAACTGGCTCGTAAGAGCTCGTCTTAACCTTCTCACCGTAGCCTTTGTGGATGGAGTCCATTTTGCTTTAACCCCATCAAACCGGGATTTTCTTTGTTCTAATCACTTGCTTTACGAGATTAGTCAGCAGTACCTCGCTCTTCGGACCTAGGTCTTTGATTAACTGTATGGGGATTTCATGGGGTAGTGCGGCTGTGTTATTAGGGACATTGTATTCTGCATTTGTCCTGCAAATGTTTTCTATGCTGAAAGTTGTCTTTCTGGCTTCAGTGTTGCTGTATCTGGTTAAGTCGGAACTACGCTTTCTTCTCTTCTAACATCTTTGAAGTACCGCAGCGCATCGTCTCCTTCGAAGATGCTACCGTCTTCACCTCTCATAGCCGTTCGCGAACTTTTAGTTGGAGCTCCGAGTGATCTCACATGCTTCCATATTCTTTTCCAGCGTAAGCTGTTATGGACTCATTCCAATAGCCGTTTCGGTTCGCGATGGTGTCCGCCGCCACCGCGGCCTCCTCCTCCGCCGGCGGCCTAATCCGTAACCGCCATCGCCGGAAATGCGAAAAAAGCACCCGATTCCCAACGGGATTGAACCCGCGCCCGCTGCGTGGGAGTCAGATAATCTACCACTGAGCCACGCAAGCGCTTGCTGTTAGGCAGCTGAAAAATGTCCTATAAACGTGCCCTAGGCAGGCGGCAGGCGCAGACGAAGAGGTGAGATTCAGACGAGGTGCGCAATTAACGCGATCTCGAGCCAGTATGATGGCGCCATCTAGTTAAGGTGCCTGCAAACGCAGCGTGCCCGACATGTAAGTTGCATACAGCAATTGCATGCTGCATGTAACTGGACCTGGTTAACTCAAGCAGGCTAGGTAACTATTTGTCACCAGCCCGTTTTGAAGATTCCAATAAAGAATCATTATCATCATCATCAGCAGCAACAACAACGTACCGTGTCACGGGTCAAGGGATGTGAGATGTGTGCCACGTATTCTGGATACCTCTTCGGTACACGTTATGGCGTCATCTTCGCAAGGTATGAACCGCTGCTGAAAAAGCGAATCGTAGAGCTACATGCGCGGCTACAACCAGGCATCATCGGGTTCACAAGACTGCTGTGCAGAGAGCATTACAAGCCGCAGCTCGCCGTCGACGCCGGGCGGACTGTTCAGATTGTTCCCGTCAAAACGAGGCGAAGAGACTGCCGCAAGGACCCTGTTGTGCATGGTGCCGAAATTGGAGCTACTCTTGAGCCGCTCCACCACCTTACGCTGTGGCTGTGCTGCGTGTTCTTTGGTGCACCTTTGTCTCTTTTGCGAATGTTATGCACTTCAAGTTCACTTGTGCAATGCATGTTTAGAGCAAAGCTGTTAGGCGCCCGTTCCTGCAGCGAGCGTCGGCATCCTCGGTGTAACCGAACGAACGAGCACAGCGAAGGATGATAGAGCGAACGCGGAGCGCTACGGGGGAGGAAAGCGATAGCGAAGGGAGCGCGAGGAGGAAAGCGGAATAGGGGCGGGAGTGCAGCGGAACCATGAGACAGAAAGCGGAGGAGGAGTGTATGGCGAAAGCGTGAGAAGAAAAGAGAAGTGCCGCGCAAGACGGGCCCTGCGGCGGCGATTGCTACGAAACGGCGCCAAAGTAGCCTGTTCACCAATGACGCCACCGAAGCCATATATATAAAGAAGGGCTGCATGAGTGGGGGCCTGTCTGCGGCGGCTGCTGTGAATCGCGCCCACGCGTCACCCACGCGCAGCCTCTCGCGATATCCTGATTAACGAGGCAGTCACGCCACACTTAGCTCGGTTTGCAACGTGCCGCACGAGACCGATTGTCCGCACCAGCCAAAATATCGCGAAATGAAAATACGTCTTATATATATACTCGTTCCATGTAAGGAACACATCTTTTTCGTGGAATTTCACCTTTTTGACTACCCGATGATCATTTGTCGCCTGCTGACGCTCTTCTATACATTGCTTGAGTTCCATGTTCCACCACTTAAGTGGTTTCCTCTTTCCAATCCAAGCAGTTTTTGCCTTGTCTTTCTTATCTCGTGCTTATAACGCTTACCATTTCACTATATTCCCAGATTGTTGTACCAAACGCCTTCATTTATTTTTCTCTATGTTTCTTGCGCCAGACACGCAATTTTTTACAGCCAAGCTGTTTATGGGTAGGCTTCCGTGCATTTTTCGTGTGCGTGTGCAAAAATATGGGCTGATCCTAGTGATTGTGTAGAAAGGGTCCAAGCGTCATGGCACATATCTCTGCGGACTCTATGTGGTGGGCTCCGAGACCGGTAACGTGCCATTGAGCTACCTTTGTAACACCTGGGACCGAAATAGATAACAGGAACAAGGGTAATAAAATATGCTACGATCGGATCTTAGCCCAAAAGCCCAACCCGCGTCGGCCATGTCTACGTTCGCAAAGACCTCCCTTTGTCGGCGTTGCAACCGCTTGCGTGCCTAATTTCTTGCCGCTCTCCCGGGGCGGTGGCACCCTTGCGCATGCATATAAGACAAGGTGTTGTTCTCCACTTTAAATTTCACTTCTTTCGTCGTAATCGGGAGGCCGCGTGTAACGCGCACTCCCGGCAATGATTGCATTCTCATCTCTGTTCCTGCCGTCGCTCTTTCTAGGCGCGTTACTCCTCGAGAGTCCTGACTGTACGCGGCCTCCCATTCTCTGTCACCTCTGTGTCGCGTGCTAAACAGCTTCGATGGTCATCCATCTTCACAAAGTGGAATGGATCATTATTTTTAATGTTGAATCTACTCGGAAAGAATCTCACGAGCGACCGACCGGCTGAGAGACCGCCGACCGAATTAGGCCAAACGGTGCTATTGTAGGCAAAAATGCTTCGCTTCCAAATGGGATACGCCGCTCCCGACTTTTCTGTTTCGTTTTGTTCGGCGCGCTGGAAGATAGTAGAATTTAACATCCTCCCGACCGCCCAAGCTCCGCAGGATTGCTTGTTCTGGCGGTGTTCCCAAGTGTTTCAGCAATTGCACTGAAGAGAAGGGATGCTTGGGATGCAAGAAGGGATGCAAGTTTACTGTGCCGACCCGGCCTCGGAAAATATCCGCGACTAGACCCATTTTTCAGAGTTGTCTTGGATAGCTTTTTTAGATAATCAGAACGATGATGACTCCAAAATGTGGGCTGAGCGTAGTTCTTTCAGGTATTCGCGGCACCACCAGTTACACTCAAGACGTCTTCCCGATATTTCAATCTTTGACACAGTGCGGCAGCTGATGTCATTTTACACAGATCTCATGGAAGGGTGGTGAGTCCTTAGCCGATTAGAAGTGGCTGGGTGTAAGCGGAGTGTGCTCAGCGTAGACATAGGTGATCGGTCTTGAGTTTACCATAGCTTTGACATGTATAAGCACGGTGCAAAATTCTTCAAAGACAAACGAATTTCTTACGAGACATTCTTTAGTGTGCTCTTTATGGACCTAATCATCATTATCAGCCTATTTTTATGTTTACTGCAGGACAAACGCATCTCCCTGCGATCTCCAGCTGATTCCAACTAGCGCGTGCAAATTTCCTAACTTCATCAACCCACCTATAGTTTTCTGCCAACCACTACTGCGCTTCCATTCTCTTGGTACCCATTTTGCAACTCTATGGTCTACCGGTTATTCATCCTACGCATTACATGGCCTGCCCAGCTCCAACCCTAACCACGAAAACAGCACAGTATGTAATATTGCAAGATCGGTACGCGTGTCCATTTAAACAGCCGTAAGCAAATAAAATGACAGAGTTCTCCGAAACAAATTTTGGGGAAGACGTGATTTGATGGCCAAATTAAGCCAGTAATAAATGGAATAAAGGTGAAGATGACGGTAATGTGCCATTACGATCAACTGAGAGTATGAGCGGCTTGCTTTGTTCTAGACACCTCATGATTTCTTGTTTAAAAGACGCGCATACAGACCCAAATAATCAAACTTCACACACCCTTAAAAATATCCCTGACGATTTCTATACTCTCTAATGCGTAATGCGCGTTTTCAGTTTCGCAATATATTGGCTGGCAGCGGACAATCCGTCTCGTGCGGCACGCTGCAAACGCAGCGACGGAGATCGGGAGAGCAGCGCGTGGGGGACGCGTGGGCGCGATTCATAGCAGCCGCCGCGGAGAGACGTCCGCTCATGCAGTGCTTTGTTTCGATATATGGTATCGGTGTGATCATGGGCGAACAGACGCACCTTGATCTGGCATCATCTCGTAATCATCATCACCGCAGAGCCCGTCTTGCGCGGCACTACTCTTTTCTTTTCACGATTTCACCAAACCCTTCTCCGCTTGCCGCCTATCGCTCTCCTTCCGCCGAAGAAGGTCGACAGCTCGCCCACCTGCGCATCAAGAACCAGCAGAGGGACAGACAGCCGGCACTGCAATCTTCGACGACGCTAACGTCGAGTACTAGCCCGGCGACCGTGTTTGGCTCTGGACTCCGATACGCCGACGAGGACTTAGCGAGAAACTTTTACGTCGCTATTTCGGACCCTACAAGAACACCCGACGTATTGGCGCACTGGATTATGAGATCGTGCCAGACGGCATTTCGCAATCACAGCGGCGCCGCGCACGACCTGAAGTCATCCACGTGGCGCGTCTTAAGCCTTTCTACACCCGCTGACAAACTTAGGTACTTTGTTGCTTTGTTTTTTATTATTATTATTTATTACGCGTAGTTTTGTTATCGCTTTCGCGTTTTTTTTTTTTGTAGCATCGGCGCGATGCTCTTTAAGGGGACGGTATTGACACATGTACTTGTTTATCTTTCACCGGTGACCGCTTTCCACCGGCTAACAAAAGTTTAACGTTATCGCTCGGCGTAGGACGCACCTGCATGTATCGGAAGCTTCTCGAACGTTATCGATGCTTCTATCCGTCGTCTGTAGTCACCGACGCTTATGTAATCTGCTTGTATGAGCGACGCGAATTGCCTAGTACTTTCTGGAAGACACGCGGGCACCAGGGATTATTCTGGAACCTTCGATGACTCATGTATAAAAGCCGACGCGTTTCGCCGCTGATCAGATTTCGACGATCACTGACTGTGTTCGCTGCTATCGTTGTGCTTCGAGTGTCGCTTGCTTTTGTGGGCACAGGTTCACCCAATAAAGAATCAGTTTCGTCATACACAGTTTTACGACTGTTTTCTGCAGCGTCACTACTACGTGACAGTATATTGGTACGAAGAAAGCAGTGAACTAATATATTAGTTTCGTAAAAAACAGGTAGTACGGTAATTAATTATTAATTGCATACCTGAACTGTGAACTACTGTAAATTTTCTCCGCCATATTAAAACACTAGTGTGGGCTCTACTTCAGGTTTCCAGCAGGTAAACCAGTAACCAGGCATCAAATTCAGCGTATCTTAAGCGTAAGTTCACCGTAAGTTCACCAAACTTCACGAGAATAAAAGCCTTTGTCGTGAACAGCACAAGGAAGCACCACCCAAGTGAAAGCGTAGGCACGCTTATGTAGCTGCGTTCAGGCGTAGAACGTACAAATACATAGGTTGCACGGACGTCATCGCGGACGCCATATTGGGGTACCAGCAGGTCGAGAAGGGGCGTAAGCAAGGAACATGACAGCATGAAAGCAACCAAAAACGCGTCTTGCGTCGAACGTCAGAGCGATAACAATGATAAACCGGTAAAAAAGAATCGCCGTGAAAAAGCAAAACAGTTTTCGCGTGATAATACGTTGCACTGACGTCATCGTAGTCGCCATCTTTGGGTACCAGTGCGGTGAGATATGGCTGCGTGACGTCACATGAATTCCATCTATATAGGCCTAGTAATTTAAAAAACACCGCAATGTTCGCTTGCTGCTAACGCCTAGAAACTTTATTGCGAACTATTACGCGGCCACGATGAGAGACTAGATAGCGATTCTCCGTTACGGATGTGCCGGTGTAGCTCAGTTACATAACACCGCAGAGATTGCGCATGCGTATCCAGTGAGCCGCCACTGCTATCCCTAATGAGACCGCCCGCTCCCTCGTTTCGTCATCCTTTTTTTTTGCTTATTCGTACAGTAGGCCCGTGCATAACATAATGGAAATAAAGCCGTTTTATAGAAGTACAGTCATTTTGCCGTTGATTTTTACAGCCAAAACTACGTGAGAACTGATACTGTGTAAAGTGTACTTTGTGAACAACACCAAAAAATAAAATAAAACAAAAGCACTCGGATCATCTGGGCTGCAAGAACATTGCGTTAACTTTCAAAATCTCCCCCCGAATGAAAACAATAAAAATTTTTTTAACATTACTAAACAATTAGAGCAACTGTGCAAAATTTTCGCGGTCCATAAGTGATCAAGTTGTGTCAGGGATTATATCGTACTTCCAAAGACAGAAATGACACTTTGGATTGCGTGTCGACCTTGCGGGCAATGCAATTTGCAATTGGCTATCTAGCGTTAGTGCTAGTACTTGCTGGGGTCGCCTTGCGGAAGGATGTGCACGACAATGATCGTAAATACGGGCACTCCTTGTGCAGCTGAGCAGGACAAAGCGCGCACAGAGTCTTATTCCGAACATTTAGGTCCGTGTTGCAGCTCATGCAGTTCACAATCGATCGCACTTTTCCTCTGCTCTTCCACAGTAAACAAAATTAGCGTAGCTTGCACTGGAGGCGCAATGCTAGAAAGACAGCGGAGCTGATGGGCGCCTAGCTAATCCTGGATTTTGGGCTAGCCAAGTCATATCCAACATTTACCACAATTTACTGGTTATTCATCGATTATCGGTTAGGTATTGATTGGCTATCGATGACTCACTACACTTAAGTAGTTCTTAAGTAGTTCCAACCATGCTTAGCTAGACTTGGCCAGGCTCAGCTTCGCTAGTTCACATGCATATGTGCCATTGCGCTTGGACCCTTTCTGCACTACCGCAAGGATCGGCCCACATTTTCTGTTCGCGGTTGACCCATCACGCCTGGCTTAAAGAGCTCCGCTATTAATACTAGTAGTAAACGATTCCCGCCTTTAGGCGGAACGTTGCTTGCGCGCCGGCGTGTGTCTGACGCCTGCTTTCTCTGGATTCAGAAGACACTCAGTGGTGGTGGGCTTGTGGCGGCCCCTTGTGCGCGGTGCACTGACTGCCCAGTGTAATGGGCCGATAGAGTCGGCTATTAGCTGTTCCACCGGAAACCCGTCCTTCGACGTCTCGGCAAGCCGCTTCCACAAAAAAATAAGATAAAAAATATTAAAAAATTGTGGGGCTTACGTGCCAAAACCACGATCTATTATGGGGCACGTCGTAGTGGTGAACGCCGGAATAATTTGTACCACCTGGGGTTCTTAACGTGGAGCTAAATCTAAGTACAGGGTTCTCGCGCATTTCGCCCCCATCGTAATGCGGTCGCCATGGCCAGGATTTGATCCCACGACTTTGTGCTTAGCAGCCCAACACCATAGCCACTAAGGAACCACGGTGGGTGCGCTTCAACCTGTCACAAGCTGTTGACAGTACATGCACATGATCCGCCCGAACGTGTCAAATGCGCATGTGAAAGATTCATGTGCCTATAAAGAGCACATCTAAGCTCGTTTATGGGAGAGAAGGTAAGGTAATTATATCACTTCTGCTTAAGCGTTCTATTGCAAAAAACTACTTAATAAAGCTAAATGAAAATTTGCACGATGAAGGCGGATGCACTTTAGCTCGATGTCCACTTGTTTTATCGTCAAGAATGTTTGCGCCATTTCGACAAGTAAGTATCAAATTTTGGCTAGAGTTTTTTTTTTTTTTTTGATGTACCTTTTCACAGTAATCTATAACAGGATAAATTTACATTTCATTTATGCCTGCCTTCAAACGGAACATAAAAAATTGATTTGCTGCATGCAGCATGCAACAAATTTTTTTTTCTATACTGAATGTCTACTTAGAGCTGAACATGAAGATAATTTTTGAGGGTAATGTCATATTTATAATACAATATTAGAGGTTCGGGTTCGTGGTAACCCAATCCACTATAAGCTGTAAAAATTTCACGGTGATCGCATGAGCCCTTTTCTAGAAAAAGTACATCAAATTCATAAAAAAATTGAAAAATGTACATCCCGAGAAATACACAATTTTATGTAGGTACTAGCCTACTTCAACGTCTCCTTCTAAGTGAAGGTCACCTTTCTTGCATTTCTTGAACACAGCACATGATTGAGAAAAAATTCTCGAAGGACTTTAATGTCAATCAAAATGAAACCCCGATGTATTTGCTCCATGGACGTTGAAACTGTCACATGGAAAACTTTCACCTATATTTAAAAAGCGTGCGCTGCGACCTACATCGCTGTTGCAGCTCTTGTTGTTACTGGTATTTTTCTCCACGTATTGACTACTTTGAACTTTTCTCTTCCTCGTCCACTTTGCATTACTTCTTGACATGTTGTGGCACCACAACATAGAAGAATAATCCACGAAAAACACAACACTTCGGCAAAATTGCACGAAGCACCAAAGAAGCAGCAGCGATCATGCAGTAGAGTACAGTAACAAGTACAAAATTTCCTGTGTCAGTTGACAAACTAGTGATAAGTGGCTTACATTGTTTACAATTACAATTATGCGATAAAACGCAATATGCAGCACCCAAAGCAAATAGCATGGCATATTGTAAACGCAGCACGCGCCTCCCATTTTTAAATGCCAGGAGGCGTGACTAAGGGTGAAATATTTAAATGGGTTGGAGCGCTCGATAATAGTTGCCGTTGAAGTGAATTGCTCCTCAGGATTTGTAAGATTTTTGGTGCTAGAACTTAAAATTTTACGAACCTAAAAAACCTAAAAATATTACGAAACTGAGAAGGCTTTACGTACGCGTATATGCATACTGGTTAGAACCCTTGTGTGGTAAAAATTATAGAAGACGGTAAATTTTTTTACTGACGTTTTGATGCACTTTGATAAAGCGGGTGGGAGACGACACCCTGCCGAAGGTTATTTAATGTCCCTAATTGTCTTTAAGTAATCCGCTGTGCACACAAGGGAAACTTCTTGAGACCCCACCATCACTTATAATTTGAAATGCTCTCGAGCCTTTAAGAGGTTCCCTCCTAGTTGAAACGCGTTCTCGACGTATGGGTGATAACATGTAGGCCTACAAAAATAGATATATTGTTTCATTCGGTAACACTTGTCTTGTTTAGTTCAGGAGCAATTATTGTCCCGTACCTTTTGTTAGTGGAGAAGTCGCACGTAGAACAGCGGAGCGCGCCCTGCGGCCTCTCGGGGTGGCGGTGGCGATCGTGCCTGGCAAGGTACTCTTGCGAAGAGAAGCAGTCCCCGCATTTGGTACAGGAAAATACCTCTCGCGGCCGGAGTGAATCTGCATTTGGAAATTAAATGCACGCAAATACTGGGGGACTTTTCATGATGGTAGCTATTATGGACCCTTTGGGGAGCCTGACAAATGTTACTTATTTAATTATTTTACAGCGAAACTGTTAAGGGCTAGTTCCCCCTGGATCATGTCCGCATGTAGAAAAACGGACATAGTTTCTCCCGAAAGGCGAAGCATCAATTGCGATTGCAAATTAGTAGGCAGATATACGAAGCAAGGATAGTAGCTTAATTGGCCGTATAAAGTTGTAAACATTCGCTTACTAACTAAATAGACAAGCACGGTGTCCCTTCTTTCTGGGGTTTTTCGTGCCAAAACCAGTTCTGATTATGCGGCGCACCGTAGTGGAGGGCTCCGGAGTAATTTTGACCAACTGGGGTTCTTTAACGTGCACTACAACGCAAGCACACGTGGCTCAGTGGTAAAGCACGGTGTCCCGCGCGCATAGGTAAACATGAACAGATCTCGCTCGAGGACCGCGGAAACGCGCTGTGAAAACGCTGGAGTGAGAAAGCGCGCCAGCAGCAGCGAGCAAATTGACCTTCGCACTGTCTCTCGTCTCGCTTCAACGTGAACTAAACGTCGAAAGCAAAGCGCACACGAAGATACAGGCACTCGGCGCATGCACTTTGTCCCCATCCCAGATAGCTTTGAAGGTGAGGCGCACGTGGGTGCGCACTTTGGCCACATCGCAGATCGCTTTCAAGATAACGCGCCCGCGCGGCCGCGCTGTGAGCAGCAGCTGACGAAGCAGAACGTACCGCCGCCCCTCCCTCTCCGTCAATTCCCCCCCCCCCCTGCCTCGCGCGCGCGAAAGACGACAGTGAGCGTCCGTACTGCCTTCCTCCCTCGCGTGCGCTACATTGAGCCGCGATTGCCGGATCACCCTCGTACGCTATCACTCGCACACACAGCGGAGACGATTTTATTGCAGTTGGACTTTATACGGGCACTTACGGCAACGGACACGGCGATGACGATGACGACGGCAGGAATGCGCTTGGAGTGTCCGTATAATTGCTATTGCAATAAAGAAAATGTGGACAGCTCGCACTAGTAGTGCAAGGCTGAAGTAAACAGCGGAGCTGATAACCAACCTTGCTTCATCCAGGTATTACTAGGCTTGGGTCAAGTTTTCCTAGGAAATTCTAAGTGATGCTAGGCACGGTATTCCGAATCGGCTCGCCGCCGACGTGCAGATTCTCACTTGGCCACGCGACGTTCTTCAAGATGAGCGAGCGACTTCTTGTTCGGGTGTCCGGATATTTTTTGGTCGTCCCATGTCAAGGCTACATGTACTCGCCACAGAGTCAACGAGAGTGTTGCCGCCGTCGCGGAGGCTTCGAGCTTTATCTTCCCGGTGACGTCGCGGGCCAGCTGCGCCTCCACACTTGCTGGAACTGCCGGTCCAAACCTGCCGAGCCGCCGCCAGAGGCGCTGGCAGCAGTCACGGACACCGCGCGCATTCGGTGCGAACGCGGGGAAACGCGGATGGTGACGGCAGCAGCTCTGCGCGTTGCCTCGTTGGTGCTGCTACAATTTCTTTCTCTCTCTCGCTGTCATTTTCTCTCTCCCGAGCTTAGCGCGCGCCGTGCGCATGCACTTCTTCCCTCTCCTTAACGTCCCATGTCAAGGCAACGTGTGCACGGCACGGAGATGAGGTGAAGCACACATCGCTCCGTGAGGTGGTTGCTAGGCAACGTGCGGTGACGTCATCGCCATGAGCAGTCTTTTGTTCGGGTAACGCGGCCCAACCAAGAGCTTAAAGAGATCCGCTGTTAAAAACTATCACCATCACCATTGGCTCGAGCGTCGTCTTCTTCCGCAGCTGGCTCGTTGACGCCCCTTGGGTTGCGCTCGTGCCATTCGACGCCATGCCGAGCACGCACTCGTGCTCGGCATGGCATCCACTAGCATGTAGAACAAAAACAAAACGACGCGTAGAACAATAAGTTCGGCTCCATGTGCGTGGCGGTTTCCCGCCAGTTGTGCCTTAGCACAGGTGTCAAAAGGATGATGGATGGCCAATTTTATACCCTTTCCACCGCCGATGCCTCCTTCAAAAGTGTCGCGATACTCGGTGGCGCCACGTGCACCAATCGCTGTGCTCCTTTGTCTCGTGCTCCTCTGTCTTTCGACTCGCTCTGGGAGGGACACTCGTTTAACCATATCTTAAATTATCCTGACGTCAGGATCCTAACAATGCCGTGGAGTGTGATATGGCTATGTACGCTGTGGCTCATACGCTAGTCTATGACGATGGGCGGACTTGGCGCAGCAAACGCACTACTTGTCCATCGCGCCGGGCGAAAGCAAGACGCCGGTGTCCTTGCTCGTTGACGAACATGCCGAAGAGGCTGATATACTGAATAATGATAATATAAATTCAATATAGCAGACCCACCATAATCACAGCTTCGCTGGCTTCCATCTTCGAAGTAGTGGAAGGGCTATGATTATTTTTTCGGCTGTGAGTAAGCTCTTCTGAGTAAGGCCCCCTACTCACAAACGCACTTACCCTTAACTCATGACTTAAGTAGCCGGTCGACGCTTAATGCGTTTCATAGGCAAATATTGTACTTAGGGTAAACTTTAATCTCCACCTGAGCGCCGGAAAGGAAAGTACAGCCATTGACAACCATAAGTGGGACTTTCGCTATTCTCGCCTAGCAAGCAAGATGGCCGACTGCTACTGCAGCCTCGCCAACTTTGCCGATTTCGGCGGACATGTGCACGATATTACGGAGGATGAGACATACCGATACGCGCCGCCACTACGGCCACGGCTTAGGGATCGACAGAATCCCATGGAAGTATACAACGACACGGAATTGTCGTGGCGGTACCGCTTTTCCAAGCAAGCGGTGCTACGGCTGTTGGAAATGCTGCCACTGGTCCCAAAATACCACGAACGCGGTCACCCCGTGCCGCCGCTGCTTGCGCTGCAATATTGTTTTCAAATTTTCAAAAATTTGTTTTCTTTTTTTTTCATCGTCCGCGCGGGTTGAAAACACACAACACACACACACTCTCTACGCACAAACGCCGCACGTTTTCAGCAACAAAACCAAAAATAGTAGGGACGACGACACACACAACGGCAGTGGCTGCGAGAACCAATGTGAACTTGTGGCCAGGCGAGTTTGAGTAAAGCGCTCAAACTAAATTGTTCTTTGTATTTTACTCAATAGAATGCGCGTGCTAGTACTGCAACATTTATATCCACATTACTCTGCTGCGACAAAAAATTTTACGATTGAACCGATCGTACACGTAAATTATTTACGTATCCTCGACACCAGACGACATACTTGACCCGAAAAGTGTTACTTTCTAAAGTGATACTTAAGTGTAGTTTTATTGCGATAGCAATTATATGGACACTTCAACCGGATTTCTGCCGTCGGCGTCGCTGTCGTCGTCGTCGTCGCCGTCGCCGTGAGGTTCCCAATAGATAAAATCTTCGCCGCGTGCCGTATGCCCGAGTGGAAGCGTGCGGGGACGCGCGCTATCACGGAGAGCGAACGCACTCAATCTCCCACGCGCAAGCAAGGAAGCGGGAAGCCAGCGCCGGAGGAAGCTGGGGGGGGGGGGGGGCGCACTTACACTCTGCCAACAACTGCGCTCGTCGCTCGCTCGCACCGTCTCTTATCTCCACACGGCTCTGACCTTTATGCGCCGTGCATTCGCCGCTCAGTTTCCGTTGAAGCGATAGACCGCACGTACCTTCGCCGCTGCGGCGTATCCGCTTGCTGCCAGAGTTTTGACGGTCGTTGTCTGCAGTCATTCAGTGTGATCTATTCATGTTTGTGCGCGCTCACACCACGCTTGTTCATTCAGTTAGTAATAGTCGGGCCACATTTTCCAACGCACGCTACACATGCAATGCTGCCCGGATCGGCAGTGCAGCGCTACAGGTGTGTCCCTTCGCACGCGCTGCCCACGGGAAGCGCTTCTCATAACACCACCGTTTCACCCGCGCCTTCTCGTGGTCATCGAGTCTCTCTTCATGTCGGTCTACTTACGCCGCAGCACACCTGCTTACTTAATCAGCTCATGTTTACTACAATTCATATTGCTACCAAAACCGTTCACCTTACTTCGTATGACATTGCTGTGTTGCTATCGCATTCATTGCTTCGCCCTTAGGGCGAAACTGTGACATTTTTTGAAGTACTCTCCAAAAAGCTTTCCTAACTCTTGTACTTTTCCCGCACTTATTGACGCCCTACTTAAGTTCCGTTTGTGAATACGGGCCTTAGGCCCGTATTCACAAACGGAACTTAAGTTGGGCGTCAATAAGTGCGGGAAAAGTACAAGAGTTAGGAAAGCTTTTTGGAGAGTACTTCAAAAACTACACTTAGGTATCACTTTAGAAAGTAACACTTTTCGGGTCAAGTATGTCGTCTGGTGTCGAGGATACGTAAATAATTTACGTGTACGATGGGTTTAATCGCAAAATAATAGTTTTTTGCAGCAAAATAATGTGGAAAGAAATGTTGCAGTGGTTGCACACGCACTTTGCTGAGCAAAATAAACCACTATTTAAAGTTTTAAGGCTTCACTCAAACTCGTCTGGCCACAAGTTCACATTGGACCTCTCTACAGCCACCACGATTGTGTGGCGCCGTCCCGACGTTTTAGATGTTTTGTTGTTGAGAACGTGCGGTGTCCGTACGTAGTGTTTGTTGCTTCCGCTCAGAAGGTGGGTGTGCGAACTGTTCTTGTTCTTTTTTTTTCAACCCGCGCACGACGATGAAAAAAAAAAGAAAGAAGAGCAATTTTTCGGAAGAAGAACGCGCCGTGCTGCTGGAGCTCGTCTCGAGTCACCGCAGCGTGGTTGAAAACAAGAGAACGGACGCGGTATCCGTCACCCGGAAACGGGAGTCCTGGAAAAAAATAGAGGGTGAATTCAAGTGCATAATGTGACGCCGCGGACTTTGGTTCACCTGAATAAATTCTGGGAGAATCTGAAAGACAAGTGGCGTAGATAAAACGCAGAAGACATGCGGGAGTGTTTTTCTAATAATAATAATAATGCAGAAATAGCACCGCTTGCTTCGAAAAATGGGACCGCGACAAGAATTCCGCCTCGTTGTACACCTCTATGGGATTCTGTCGATCCCTGAGAATTGACCGTAACGGCGGCGCGTGTCGATGCGCCTCATCCTCCGTTATATCATCCACACGTCCAAGCCAAAAGTCGGCGAAGCTGTCGTAGCAGTCGGCCATTTTGTTTGACAAATGTGGAGAAAATCGCACTTAAGGTTGCCAGTAGCTGTGCTTCACTTTCCGGCAGTTAAGTGTCGATTAACGTTTACCCTAAATACAAAATTTTTCTCTGAAACGCTTAAAGCGCCGACCGGTCACTTAAGTCATAAGTGAAGGATAAGTTCTGTTTGTGAATACGGGCCTAAGACAACAAGACACTGATATAAAAAGGTAACCTTTGTGTGATGTAATATCATTCAGGCTATTCATGGTAAAAGACAACGACTGCGTAAGACACGCTCCAAACCCATGGGACGAAGATGCACGTGGCAGAAGCGACAACGCGGTATACAGAATGATTCATTTTGAAACTGCAGCGCGCACACAACAAACGAGGACACAAGGCAAAGGTAACACACACGGCGTTGATGTTCAGTATGGCGATTCTCCCGACCTTATCACGGACTGAACGAGCCGGCTTCTCTGCAATGCCATCGCTGACACTACCCGCTCTCTCTATGCTCAAAAACACAAACACGCAACGTCCATAATGAAGTCTCAGTCACACGTTTGCCGACATTCTGTCGATGTACATTTCCGCTAATGACCGGGGTAGGGACGTGGCTATGTTTTTGGTGACAATCGCGTGTAACTCCTAGCTCTGCGACACCGCTTGTTAGTCATTACGTTTTCTTCTTGTCGACAGGAGCATACTAGGCTTCCTCTGATTACACTTGCGGCTTTAGATGTGACCTTTGATAATACCTTAAATGCTTGTGGCGGTATTGCCCTGATTGTTCAAACAAGTGAATTGGCAAATGCTGGCTTACCCCCCCCCCCCCCCACCTCCCCCTTAACAGACGCACTGAAAACGTTTATGCGGCAGACATACGTCGATCGACCGCTCGTCACCAGAAACGGGTGCGCTTGTCATTTGCCCTCCTTGCGCCGTGCACCTACGACCCTGATGTGAGCCTGGGTCCTTACTATACCTTCTTGATTTGTACATTGAACCAATACAGTACATGACTTGGTTGTGTTTTTGTTGCTTAGAAACTCTCCATCGCTGACAGCTACATTTTAAAATATTGCAACAAATGAACCGAAATCCAACTTTACAGCGTATAGACGCATGCTCACTGTAAGACACAGTAAGGCGACTGCTATTCCTTTTTTGTAGGCTTTCTCACTGGTGTAAGTCACGCGAGTGTAACTTACGATATCGCCGGATGTATTACTTAGGCGTCGTTCTTCCAGAAGCGTCTCGTCCGAGAAATAATGACATGTTTCAGTACATCGTTCGTCGATTTCAGTTCGTCGATTTCTTTTTCACCAGTACGCAGACTGTGGGAAACGTGGGAGAGATTGAATCTAGAGTGAAAAAATAGTGCAGACTACATGGTGCAGTGAACCTTGTTCGACCTCCAGACAATGCAGGTGTGCATTCGTATTTATCCGTCTTTTTTATGCCGTAAGGCAGCCCTCTTCGTTATCAAACAAATGTTTTAACTACATTGGAATATTCGAAACAAGCGTTTTTTTTTCTGGTGTGTTGGTCAACGTCACAGACAGTTTAGTCCAATCATATCAACGTATTATGTTTCTGTCCAACTGCAGCCAAAACTTCCACACACCCATTATATCTAAACGAATTTTCTACACTGAAAGAGGTGATAGACGCCAATGCAAGTGTTACGTATACTCACATTAATAGGTTGGTATTGTGACAAGCCGATGTAGAAGACGTGTAAGATTACTCCGAACAAGACGATGTTCTGAACTTCGCGATCGAACTACGATCTTGTCAGCCGCTACAGTTATTGTAAATATCCTGTAAATATATGTCTTACTTCTTGTGCACCGTAACACTGTTGGTGGAGTTTGCGGGCGCAAGAGCTAGATGGATTTACGCAACGGGCGCTCCTTGGCAGCATCTACAATGCCACTCAAGGCGAAGATTGCCCACCCATTTTCCCGCCTTCTCAACGCCGCTGCTACGTCCACCTGCGAAGACCTCCGCAGTCTGTCCACGCCCAATCGCTCTGATGACATCGTGCACACCCTCCGGCGTGAAATAGAAGCCGCATCTCCTATCACTACCCCAACCCTTGCCCCTGCAATTGCCAGGTGACCATTTCACTGGTGCAGACTGTTGTGCTCCAGGAATTCGCCAACGTTGGCTTGACCAACGTCTGCTCAATTATTCGGCCTGACTACGCTCGGTCGACCTCTGTCACACGCAACGGAAACCTGAATGCCCCTATCCGGAATCGCAACCCGGCCGAATGGCGCACTTCACACGACTGGCCTATATGCTTCACTTGTGGCCGTATCGGCCATATTTCACGTCACAGCCGCTCTTCAGGGAATTGGACCCCTTGGCCCTATCTCCCACCTCACCGTCCGCCTCATGCTGCTTCTCGCTTCCCACAACAAAAGCAACCAGGAACACCTGGCGACCCATCTCAGCCCACCCGATCTAGTCACCGCCACATCGCCGCTTCTCCCGATCGCCCCCATCTCGTCGATCACAGTCCCATAGCTCCTTCCGGCGCACGCTTTCGGACAAACAACACGTGCAACACCTGCAGGTGATGCTGCTATACCGACGCGATGCCGAAATGCTCTTCTGACCCTGCCCACACATCGTAACCTCATTAACGTAAACGTGGGTAGTACCTGTTACGGCTCTCATTGAAACTGATGGGTGCTCAGCTTCGCCATCGTCTCAAGAAAGTCCTCACTCCTGCCCTGTCGCCTGTGCTCCGAGTCGCCGACGGTGGAACACCGGCCGTTATTGGCATGTGTCTGGCTTGTGTGAGTGTCGCCGGACATCATACTTCTGTTTTATTCTATGTTCCAGAACACTTCCCTCACGACCTAATCCTGGGACTTGACTTTCTGCAGATTCCGCCTTGATAGACTGTTCTGCTGGTGTTGTGCAACTCGCTCTACTTGTTGCTATTGACCCTCCCGATAGTGTTCCGATCCGTAGCACTATAGGGAGGGTGACTACATCGTATCCAATAATCGAGGTATCCTGTCTTGCATAACGTCGCGTTTCCTCACACCGTTACGGACAACAAGTACTGTCATCCACTTGTGAACTTTCTGCTTTGTGCACGAGTTCTCCCGCGCTACATATCACTTGCGCGAATAACGACGGCCCGAGACTACCACATTTCGGCTTTAACTTCTGACAGCTCCTCGTGTGCAACTCTTGCTTCGCCTCCTGCCCCTTCAGACTTGAATGCCTTAATGAAAATGATTGCACCCGACCTTCCGTCCCAGCGTGCCCATGCACTACTTTGCTTCCTTTCCTCGTAACGTTCGACCTTGGATGCCGTCCTCTAGGACAAACATCTGTTGTCAATCATGAAATTAACACCGGAGATGCGACCCCGATCCATCGGCAACAATATCGCGTCTCTCCTACTGAGCAAGAAATCATCCAACACGAAGTTAATAAGATGTTTTCCAGTAGCATCATTGAACCTATTTGCAGCCCATGGGCATTCCCTGTTGTACGAGTTAAAAAAAAGGACAACAGTTGGCGATTTTGCGTGGATAATCGCCCCTCTTGACCCCACCGTGGCTCAGCTTGGCTCCGACGTAGTCCACGTTGCGCGTCTTCAGCCTACCGCCTCCTAACCAGCACCAGGTCGGTGTTTCAGCCACCGGGGGTCATGTGACAGGCCAATGAAGAATGCGTTTAAGGTTACTCCGAAGAAGACGCTCTTCGCGAGCTAACTACGATCTTGTCATCTGCTACAGTTACTTTAAATAACCTGTAAATATATTTCTTCTTTTTCCCCGTAACAATATTTTCGTAATTACGATAATGACAGGTATCCGTCAGAGGGCACGGCAAGGGTCAAGGCACGCATCTGTCGAACATGGCTAAAGCTGTGCTTATGCATACGCAGGTTATGCTGTTGATTGCTACCTTTACATCACCGTGCTGCTTTGGACCAACTTTTTTTCTGGAACATGGACAGATCGACATGACAGCGTGCTATATACTGGAGGATCGTAAATCGGAGCGTGTCCCGTCATTAATGGGGGATCTACTAAAGGAGCAGCGCGAGTACGATTTCTTCAGAGGGCACGGCAGGCATCTGTCGAACCACATGACTAATCCAAGGGTTGTACTTGCCTAAACTATGAAGCAGACCACAGGTGAAATCCTGTGGTCTGCCACCGGATTAATTCTGACCACCTGCGACCTTTAAGATACACATCAATTTAAGAGCACGATCGTTATTGCGTTTTGCCCCTATCGTACTCGCAATCTCGAGCTCAGCGGCGCAATGCTATAGCTAGAGCACTGCACGGGCTCGGGCTTACCCGAAAGGCCGGGCCGGGTAGAGCAGTTTTTTCACGGGCTCGGGCCGGGTTCGGGCACGGCGTGTGCTTTTTGACGCGGGCCCGGGCCGGGCTTGGGCTTTCTGGTGGTGTGCATGTAACGTGCAGCGAGTTATTCTCGGGCGTCTCAACTCTGAAAAACATGTATTTTTCGGTCTCGGGCCGGGTTCGGGCCGGTGACGAGCCGGGCTTGGGCCGGGCTCGGGCCTAAGGTAAAGGGGTGGCGGGCCGGGCCGGGCGGGTAACGTAGAATATTTCCGGGCCCGGGTCTCGCCATGAAAGTTTCGATCGGGCTCGGGCGGGCAGCCCAAGGTAAGAACGGGCCCATGCCGGGCCCGGGCCGAAAAAATCGGCTCGTGCAGTGCTCTAGCTATAGCCACTTAGCTGCCATGGCAGGCAACAGAAAACGTTTGCCTACGGTGAGCAGCTGCGCAAATTTAGTGTGAGCGTCCTTAGTTTGAGATAGATGAATAGGTGAGTCCAATGATATATTCTTGAGGCAGAAGTACGCGCGCATTAACTCGGGTTTCTACCTGCGCGGTTTTTTTGAGGCTGTCACAATCGGCGTTTTCGCGCCGTGCTAGTTCAACCTCCACGCCAGCGCGTTATTTTGGCAGTTTCTCGCCCCTACCGAAATCTGCAAATTGAGATACATCACAATTAAGTTCAGTCAATTAGAAAAAAAAACTACAGTATCGCAAGTTGATCAATTTCTTATAACGCTTTTCACCGTCGTGTACTCCGAAGTTGTCAGACTGAACGTTCATTTCATGGCTCTTTCAAATGAAATATCTATATACGCTAAAAAGCTATAGCTAAAATCGGTGCTATAAAAATAAATAATGATGTGTACTTTGGAGGGAGAGCATCATATCATGCATTTAATCTGGAGGTTTTCGTTCTGCCCAATTATTTGGAACCACAGGACGGGGATTTCAGGAGTGCACCACATATTATAGTAAGCGTTTCCAGAAATTTTAATACTGCAACGCTTATTTGTGACGTGTTTGAAATGTTTTTAATGACCGTACTTTCTATATTTACTTGGAATATTTTTCATAATAGAAGCATGAACTTGAATCGTAACTCGGCACGAAGACCGATATTGGGGTTACCAGGAGTGAGCACGGGTTCCCAGCAGCTCAGTACAGCCATATACAGCCGATGCATGGCGGGGAGGGGGGGGGGGTGTATTATGCAAGCATCTACCAAGATTGGGGCGCTTAAAGCGGGCAAACTTGCTGTAGAATTTAGTTTGCAGTCCACGTGCAATTCTAACAACGTTTACAAGGGTTTCGCCAAAAAATAAAAAAGTACCTTCTATAATTAGCGGTATCTTTCAGAGTCGCGTATACTGAATGTATTTTGTCTGCTTTGGATGTGTTATTAGGTGCTGTTTACCAAATTGCGATATCGTTTAGTATTGCTATGTCGCAGAGCTGTAAACTTGACACTTTGCAATTTTCGAGACTCTTTCGAAAGACAGTGCCGACATTAACTCAATATCTGCTTCCACCCCATACTTGATTTAAAATTTTATTTACAATGCAAAAAGCGTCATCGAAATCGGTGTAGCGATTGCATAGAATGTCGATTTCACCATTCCGATGTATTCAGAGCTAACGCTGCAACTATTCCGCATTTCAGTGCGGGCGCTGTACTCCAGCGCGTTTCCGGAGTTGCCTTTCTCCGTGCTAACGAAAGGCTAACGGCGCCGTGACTGGCAGACAAGGAAGAAGGATGAGATTGAAATTTTCTACCTCCCCCCATGCCCAACGGCCCCGGCTGCATAGCGCCTATTCCTCCCTCAACGCCCCCAACTATAAGGTGACTGAAGGACACGAGAGAGGGTGTTGCGTTGGTTGGGTGAGCTCAACCTCGCTTTTCCATTCTCTCTCCCGACCTGCCCTTCCAAACTTTTCCTCTTTCACATATTTCGCGGGGGGGGGGGGGGGGGTGGCGCCGGTTGCTTGGGCGAGTCGGTTCGCGCCTTTGTTTCGATTTAGAACACTCGCAGGGTAGCACTGCGCTTAGCGTCACACCAGGCCCCGGAAACTCTCGAGTTCACCAAATGGCCACAGAGGGCAAAAAATCAACCGTAGCGCATTCCAGCATAAGCGCGCAAGTGGAACTACTGTAATTGGGACGGATACCTTAGTTTGTATTTTTTCTGCTAGGGGCGCTCAACACGACTCAATATTTCAGCTATTAATGTACATATAATAATCGACAAACACAGTTACGGTGTAACTTTTAATAAAATAAGCAGTGTACTGTTTTTATTGGACTTCAGTTATTAAAGTCCGTCCTTTGTTATTTGATTAAAGGTTTTGAGGCTTCACTCACGTGTGATCAGGAGCAGCCCACTGGTATCGATTGCAGTCCGTGCCGTTTATCGATTCAAATTGTACGGCGGTAATATTTGCGAGTGGGGTGGTTGCTACCTTTGAGCAGTATCACGCAGATTCGTTTTAATTAGATATCAATAATATCTCAGCCAGTTTATGCGTCCAACATTCGATAGCTGCCACCAAGCGAACTTGTTTAAAGACGGTAAACTTATTAGCTGCGGCGTTTCACTAGCATAACGGCTGCATGCACGGCTTCCGCCGTTAGTGCTCTGCCGCGTCTGCCCGCGATACTGGCGATCATACCATCATACACCCGGACAAAAAAAAGAAAAAAAAAAGAAATGAAGTTCTATTACAACACAACACATCATTGGCCTCGTTTTATTGACGTGCTAATGATACACGCTCAGAAAATGCAATGAAGTGGATGTCATGGGCGACATGTTCATGACTACACTAATTAGCACAAATGAAGACCACGACGTAAACTGTACGTTCACCTCTTGTCATTAAAGGGCCCCTAAACCACCCAGAGGTCGAAATATAATTGTGGTGTTGCAGTTGTGCACGAGTCTACAACGAACACGCGGCCGCGAGAATTTTTCGAAATGGTGCCGTAATAGCGGAGTTACACGCGTTTGATGATCGAAAAACGGCCCTCGCTCGTTTCGCTCTTTCCTTCGCTACTTTCCTCATCGGCTGGTCTCCCCTCCTCGCCGAGTGCTTCTCGAAAGGTCACGTGACATACGTCATCGCCAACGCGCTTCTCAAAACACTGCATACTTCCGGTCACGTCCACGCTAGCGGCACATATACCGACGGCGAACCGTCCGCCAATGCCGTAGAACATCTGCCGCGCGAGAGGTGTCCAAAGTAGACGGCAGTTCGGCCGGCGCCCCGCCCGCTGCACCATCAATGGCCCAATCGACGACCGCGAAATTGCGCGCCTACGAAACCGGCAACCAAAAACATCAGCTGCAGCCGGGAGACGACGGGCTCGGCTGTGCTCGCATCGCAGCCGACGGCACCGCTAATATCAGCGTATTTTTCTTCTTTGTGTACAAGTATTGCGAAGAGCGATAACAACGATAAGAAAATATTGCGGCTTGTGAGCGTCGGTATTTCATTTCAAAGCGCCGTCCGTTTTAGCTTTGAAGGGAACCAGAAAAGGCCTAGCGACGATATCGGCGCCGTCGAGCGATCGGAGAGAGAACCGGCTTGCTCACTCCGAAAGAACCGCCGCTCACTTACTGAACTCGCTCCCTCGGTCTTCAAAAGAGCGGCCCGCTCCTGAGCGCTCAGGAGCGAGCCGGGTCTTTTGAAGAGCGAGGGAGCCGAGGCGAAAAGAGCCGCTCCAGGAGCGAGCCGGATCTTTTGAAGAGCGAGAGAGCTGAGGCGAAAAGAGCGGCTCGCTCCTGAGCGCTCAGGAGCGAGCCGGATCTTTTGAAGAGCGAGGGAGCCGTGGCGAAAAGAGCGGCTGGCTCCTGAGCGCTCAGGAGCGAGCCGGATCTTTTGAACCCCTCTTTTGAAGAGCGAGGAAGCGGTGGTTCAGTAAGTGAGCGGCGGTTCTTTCGTTCTTCAGCCGAAGGCGAGGGGGTGAAGCGACTCTTGCGGGGAAGCGCGGGAGGGCAGTTGCTTTCTCGTACCGCTAATAGATGGTGCGGAAGTCGCACCCAGCAGAAAACCTGGCTCGGACGGAACGCATCGGCACGGCTCTCTGAGCGCGAGAGAACCGGCTCCCTTTCTCCAAAAGAACCGCCGCTCATTTTTACTGAACGACCGCTCACTTGCTCTTTAAAAAGAGCCGCTCACAAGATCCGGCTCGATCCTGAGCGACCCATCTCTAGTTGTATGGGGCGCATTCGTCGCTGTGGTTCATGGTTCCCGGTTTAGCATTGGCGGCAATAATGGTGCCGAGCGTCGCCGCGTTTCTTCGGTCGACCTTGAACAGTCGCAGCATCCCTGTTGTCACGCAGACCATGCCGAACACCCATGGCCTACGATCTGCAACACCGCAGATATTTTGGCGGCTCGGCGGTACGTTGTCACCCGTCATGAGGCGGCCTCGATTGGTCGATGAGGCGGCCTTTGCTTGTATGAATGTTCTCCGGCAATCATGCGTGCTTACACGTAAGCGCGCGGGAAACCACTCCTGCGTTTGCGTACCCTCACTTCGTTTCGCAGCCTTACTTTCGCGCAAGCAGCCACATTGAAAGACCAGTGCGAAAAACCGCACGGCAAACCACTTCGCCACTTCTGCGCTAGCAGGCGCTCGCTTGGTTTTGCAGCCTTTAGCGCGAGCAACGAGCGATCTGTTGAAATCCCATTGGGCGGAAACCAGGCGCACACGGGCCCGCGCTAGGAAATGCGCGCGCATGCAAGCAGCGAGCCAGTGGAAAGAGAAGGAGCAACGTAAAGCTCAGTGGGGAAACCAGCCGCACACTGCGAAAATGATGGCGCGAGCACGTAACAAGCCGCGCCAATCCAACCCAGAAGCCAAAAAAAGAGAGGGGGGGGGGGGGGGGGGGCTGCCGTAATGTCATCGTGTGACGCTAAGCTCCGCATTACCCACTCGCAGAGCGTGCTCTCCATTTTGTGTTTTGAATGCGTTAACCAAGGACCCTTGCTGACCCTCGCAGTATGCGGCGTCGCTTCTTTGACTCGGAAAGCGCATCCAGCCTCATCGATACCGAAAAAAAAAAAACGTGAGTACCGCACGAAAGTGCCTTACTTCTGAGAATTGTTACCCCAAAATGCCCTTTGTATGGGCATGTCACGTTTGCGCGACGCGCTCGAAAAGTATATTGTGAGCTTGCCGCCGTCTTAAATTAAACGTTGATACATGTTTGTCACAGATAAAATAATGCTTGCCTTTTCCACATTGTGAATAACTATTTCATGACGCGTTTTCGTGTTTTTCTCGATGATCCTGACAACGTGCGAGATATAGTGTTGCACTGAAAAATTTAATCCCTAATTATATTGCAGTAATTCATCTTCCGTGGAATGCATTCGGGACAGTTAGTGTCCCTGTGGGGGCGAAATGCTAAAGCACGCGTGTACTTGGATTTATGCCACGCTAAGGAATCCCAGGTGGTCCAAATTATTCCGGAATCCCCCACTTAGGCGTGCCTCATATTAAGATCGTGGTTTTGGAGCATTTAATTTTTAAATAATTTAATTTTTCTAATTTAATTTAATTCTTAAACGTTGAGGAGAATTGATCGCTCATGACAGGCTTATCACAGCTGCTGCTGTACGCATGCCGAAAGTTTAGGGTTTCAACTAGTGTCGCTCGTTTGGCGATATAGAACTACGCTGCTTGCTCTTCCAGTGGCCCACCATTCCCCCATTGTTGGCGATCACGAACGTGATCTGGCAAACTTGCGTAGCCGACATAATTTGTTTGGAATGTTTATTGTTATTGAATTCCTGGGTGGCGTGGTAGCGCCGCTCAAAAATATTCCCGCCTTGAATCTTGATCCCCAAAGTTCTCGCGGAAAATCGCGCGCTTGCTGTTATGAGTTACTGCGCTTGCTTGCAACGTGTTACGTTTCAACTCGTATTGTATTGGTTGCGCGTGACCCACCTGTCTTATTCTTTTTATTTGCGTTTAGTGATGGTGATGTAACTGTGTATAGGCTCCGCGCAGTCAAGTTTGCGGCGATCGCGGCGCCATCTGTCGCAGCGCAGCCGTAACAATGAGACGGCCAAAGCGCGGAAGGACGGTGTCGGAGGCGTGGAATCGGTGATGATGTTGGGTTTTTCTCAACGTTGACAATGGCACCCTCATATTAGACGAATTGCAATGCGCCGATTGAATGTTCCCGCGAAAGGAGAGCAACAAGTACCGATACTGTTGCGTTAAATATGGCCACAGCCACAAAGGTCAGCCGCGCGTCACTGCAGGAACCTGTGAGGTACCCGGATAATTAAATAAATTGAGGTATGTGTACCTACTCGCACGTAGCGTCAAGCGTTGAGCAAAATCAGACTTGCAGCGTTCCATCAGCAAGCTGAAGCGCTGGTAAACAAAACAATACATGAGAGAGTGGTTTCGTGTAATCCGCATAACGATAGGCCTTTGTTATCGCAAGACTAATTATTTTCAACGCTGAAAAGGACATTTCTTATTCCTCTTGCACCATAGACTATGCGCAAATGTAGTTTACAAGTCAGGCCGCATTATTGTTCCAGAGCGGATTATGTGTTGCAATGTACGTGGTCTCTTTTTATTAGCTGCACCATTTTTTTAAAATTGCCTATGGCAGATAGCAGAATTATAAACCTTGATCAAGATTACTCGATAAGGCGGCCATTACCTTACGAGAAACCAGTAATGCTTTTTGATTCATTTACCTAATTGCGCTAATAAACACTTTACCTACTTTGCAGCACATATTTAATGTACGAATTGTAGCTAGTGCATATCGACTTAAAACGAGTTTTGAGGACTACGCTAGTTTCGGTATAATAACTTTGAAAGTGTCGAACGAAACGCATTGGCGTTCCAGTTAGTGTGTGCTTCAGTGTATGAAACAGTGTTTTCTTAAACATTAAGTTAAAGAATAGTGCATTTTTACTGCAAGTTTGCTTCCGCATATCTCGAAACCATTGCTATCCACAGAATTCGTTCCAAGTCGATATGCCTTGCATAATCACTAGCTGCAATTCGTAGATAAAAATATGTGCAGTAAAGTAATTATTAAAAAATTTAATTAGTGTAACAATGACAGTTGTTCAATTAAACATTTTGATTTTTTCTAGAAGTAATAGGCCACCTCATCGAGTAATTTAAAACAATTTAGACAGCACAATTCTGCTGTCTGCCACATTTTCTTAAAATTTAGTTCAGCTAAAAAATGGGGCCTGTATAATGAGAACATATGGCTTTATTTTTTAACTGATCCAAATTGAAAAAAGTGCATGTGGCACAAACAAACGCTTGGACAAGCGCCATGGGCTAGTCATATCACATACTTCAAACTTACGTTATTAAGCTGCTTTCTGTGTGTCCAGAGAGAGAGAGAAACATTCTATAATGAGATGCTAGAGATGTTAGCCTGGCTATTCGTCTGACATGCTATTACAGGTGCTTAATAACGTAATGGTTTGACGTAGTGACATGACTAGCCCACGGCGCTTGTCATATAATTGTCATTTTAATTGAGTATGCTGTTACCGGTAAGCTGAAACAACCGCTGAGTAGGTTGAGCTTACCACTGAGGCGAGGATGACAGGAGAATGTGAATACGTCATTGCTGCCTCAGTAATGACAGAACAAGATGTTGGCCTTCAGAATAACACACGGATGTTATGTCCTATCGTTTGCACCTTTAAATAAATAAGTTCTAAGTGTGTCCTGTATGTGCGGCGCGTGTATTTTTGTGTCTTCATTAACTGCTAGTTTGGATCAATTTTTGTTATGCTGTGGCACTTGGTTGTTGACAAATCTATCTCCCCTAATTTCAACCACAAGTGTGATTATGCAGAACAATTTTGCCGTCTTCAGTTTTTTTTTTTTTTTTTTTTTGCTTGCCGAGAGATCGCCACGCACGCGGTGCAAGTCTGTGGTACGGCCTTCTGCTTCGGTGCAAATGCGGTTTGCACGGTTGAACAGGGAGGCAACAACCGACCTTTCGTGAGCGTCCGGATGAACAGAATGAAAGTTTAGGTAGCGGCCAGTGTGAGTTTCCTTTCGGTATACGCTAAACGAAGGCGCTCCATCGCATCTGCTGACAAGCACGTCCAAAAATGAGAGACAATTGTCGACCTCCGTTTCTACTGTGAATTGGATGGCCTTTTCCTGACTGTTTAGGTGCGCAGTAAACGGAGTCAAAGCGCTGCGCCGAATCACGCAGAAAGTTCCCTGTTCAACCGTGCGAACCGCATTTGCACCGAAGCAGAAGGCCGTACCACAGACTTGGGCCGCGTGCGTGGCGATCTCTCGGCAAGCGGCTATCCCACTTCGTTTTTGAATGCTGTGGAACACCGCCTATCTGATTCCGTCCGACCGGCTAATCCCCGACCAAGAAAATGTGCTGCCATACCCTACGTTCCTGGGATAAGCGAGGCCTTGTCTCGTGTGCTGCGCACTTATGACGTTGAGGTTGCACACGTGCCTGTGTGTAAGCTAAGGCACGCACTCGTGGGCGGTAAGGACAAGCTTCCGAGAGAATCGTTTCCTGGCGTGGTCTACAAGATACCCTGCGCAGATTGCGACTACGCGTACATCGGTGAATCGGGCAACTTCAAACAGAGACTGCGGCAGCATCAGAACGATGTCGAAAAGAAACGGATAGTTTCGAATACCCTTGCCGAACATACGGATGCAACAGGCCACAAGAGTGACTGGGAAAAGTCAATAATTATCGGCCAAGAAAGAAACTTGAAATCACGTCTCTATCTAGAGCCGTTGGAGATACAAAAAACACGTCACACGCTCCATCGAAGTGAGGGAACCCTCCCCCAGTCGTACACACGCTGTTTGCATCACGTGCTCAAGAGTACATAGGCTGCAACGAATTTTCCTTCACCCCATTGTGAACAAAGCTTCCGTAGCGAAGCCGAAACGTCTTTTACTCAGTTTTTATTAATTTTTTAGCTTTTATTTTGGTCGGTGTCTGTCGTTTCGTTGCTTCAGGTTGCAGGCTGCGACACCAACAATGTTCGTCGTGTTCGAGCAGCACGCGGTACACCCAGGAAGGCGTGGCCTCCGAAATTGCACCGGCGCAATCTCCGCGGCCACGCCTGCACTAATGCACTAACTAGCCTGCGCGGTGCCGCAATGAGGGAAATTGCGATGGCGATCTAGAGTCTGCTTACGCGCAACTACGCGTAGTGGTGACAAGGACCAGTGTCCATTGTGGATTGTGGATCCATCGTGGATCCATTGTGGACCAGTGACCAGGTGGATTGAACGCAAATACCGAAACGTTTTAAACATCGGCACCGAATGTGTGCTTTACCGTGCGGAAAATAGAGGTGAGCCTGCAAGGGTCGGGAATTTCCTGTTCCGGAGAAAAATCAATTTTGGTGCAACTATTGGCAGGATAATTTTAATTCGGTGAAACGAGGTTATAAAAGCATGGATATCTTCCGTGATTTCAGCGGGAATGTCATTTTGTTTTGTACAATAATTTGCTATATCCCGTTTCGTCATGACGAAGTTTCACTGTAACATATTTCTTAATCTGTTGTCTTACCTTCCAATTGCAATTGCCATATTTGAGGTCAAACATCACTGGAACACGCTGTATTTTCTGCGGGTGCATCAGCCTGTAGAACTGTCTAAGCCAGCTTCCTGAATCGTGAAATGACCAATTTGTGATAACAGACAGCCACAATGTAAAACTCTAGGAGGTGGAATAAAAAATTCTGCTTATGTAGTGGCGTGTTATTGATTTATTAAAAATTCTTTGAAACCTTTGGGCACTTTAGCGCTTCATTTGTGTGAATAATCATGCTTTATGTTAAGCGTGGCTTTGACACGTGTTCATCGCTTTTGTGGCTTTGCCAATATTTCAGTCATGCTATGGTGGATTGTAAGAAATGGGCCATAGGCCTTGGTTCTGTCGGTAAAGCGAAGCTTTTTTCAATATTGCGAGGAATAGGAACATCCTCATTAATTTTTCTATGTAGCAGATAACAGGGAGACACTCAATTCCTTTATAATTAATGCTATAATGCAAGGGTGTTTTGTGTATCTAAATTCTTGTGCGTGCCAAACATCCAGTCAAGGAAAACTTCTGTAATAGTGTTGCAGGAGTCTTTGATATTATTCCATCTGCAAATCTAGATCAGTGTTGACAAGGCAAGTAAAAGGATATTGGTTCTTCCCAGACCGTAATGGGTAGTGTATGGCGTTTCTAGCCAGATCACTGAAGCTAAGCATCATTTCGTTGGATAGTTTACATTGGAAGGAGACAGACCATCTGTATTGCAATATGACCAAATTTTAGCTTCTGGAGACTATTTAAAATGTCATCTTTGTGCTAGTCCTTCCCTTAGCTGACAATAGATTAAGTGTTGAAGCAAAATTTAGAGAGGTCAAGTCCGTTGCACTTTATATAGTATGTTTACATTCACAGTCACCATGTTTATTGCTTATTTGTTTCTTCATTTTTTTCCCTCAAAGTGAGGACTTAGAAACTTTATGGAATACATTCTGTGTTGAAATAACCTACGTCGTGTTCAGATTTCACGTCCTCTGCACTTTAGACTAAGTATATTTTCACTCACTATCTTTTGTAAATACTGTAAATACTGTAAAACAAAGTTTAGGGCTTAATTAGCTAAATACGAGCGACTATAAAAGGCCATGCCTTACTTTACCAATACATGTTTAAATAATTTAAAAAGGTTTTCAAGACATCCACAAACCGTCCAGCAGAACGTTTTGAAGCCGTTTTTGAAACGTTCACAAGATGTCTTGTAAGACGTCTTTTAGCTGTCTTGAAGATTCCGAGAGGATGTCTTGTAAAACGTCTGATATCCCACATTTGGCGGTGCATTAGACGGCCTTAGAGACGGCTAAAAGACGTTTTAAGGCGTCCTACAAAGTCTTGGTAAGATGTCCTGAAGAAGTTCTTGATATCTTGCCTGAAGGTCTCCAAGACGTCTTGTAAACGTTTAAAATGGCTTTCAAGACGTCTTGCTTATCTTGCCAACACGGCTTATAGACCAATGTGCGTTCAGTGGGACAGCGTGCTATCTACTGGAGGATCGTAAATCGGAGCATGTGACGTCAACAATGGCGGATCTACTAAAGAAGCAGCGTGACAACGATTTCTTCAGAGGGTACGGCACGCAATTTGTCTAACAACATGACTAAGGCTCTGCTATGCCTACGTAGGTAGGTTACTTCCCCAATTTCGCTTGTTTTAGAAGTGACGACTGATTTTTGTTAGTAGTGCCGTGCCCTGGCAGATGTGTTACTATTCTTTGCCAGTGTTGTTGTGTGATTTCGATTCTTTTGTCTGGGGACATTGAGTAAAAGCCTGGGCTGATGAATGCTCAAATCCTGCAAGCAATTCTAGACAATGAGGTTGCCTTAGATCATAAAATAGATAATATTAAGGAAGAAATCACTGAACTGAACACGCGGACAAAGAGAATAAGCGGATATCTTACAGTAATCAAGGAAATGAACAAACGAATCGAAAATCTAGAACATATCGTGCATCAAAAAGCCGGAAGCCTTGCAGACTATGAAAACCGATGTCGGCGCAATAATCTTTTGGTTTTTAGCGTTCCTGAAAGTGAAAGAGCCTCCGTGAATGAGTTGTAGAAAGCCATAGTCGATAATCTTTTTAAAGAAACACTCTGTGTGGAAGTCAAAACGATTGAAAAAATTCACCAGCTTGGCAAAGAAAGACCAGAAAGGACTAGGCCAATAATTATTAAATTTTATTAACACTGCGAGACAATGTGTTATGCAACACTGCAGGAAACTGAAAGGAACATCTGTAACCATTTGTCACGACTATGCCCGAGTAACAGTAGAAATAATGCGTAAGCTATCGAAAAGTTCAGCTTCAGAAAGGGCTAGCGGTGCTGTGGTAATGCTGGTGCATGATACTATTAGAACAAATGGTCGCTTATATGGGTGGGATATCAACCAAGATGAACAATATTTGTGTGGAAGCCGCAACGATAACAGACAACAGATGGACGCATCTGGGGCTGCTGCCGCTGTCTTGCGCAATACTCTGCAAAATTACACTTCGTGCGACGTGCTAGGAAGAACAGTCATGACCGCAGGCATAGCTCTGGCTTCTTTTATTGAATGCAAGAAGCATCGTGAATAAGGGCACCGAACTTAAATATTTTTCGCTTACGAGGAGCCCGCATGTAGTGGTCATAACCGAAACGTGGCTACACAATGGTGTGACCGATGACTGCGTCGTGCCGGAAGGCTACAAGATGTTTAGAGCAGACAGGGACTCACGAGGGGGTTCCTATAATCGTCAACCCAGAAACCCAGACCCAGAAACTGTGGTGTAAAATAAAAGTTTCAAACACTGCGTACTTTGTTGGGGTCATATATAGATCACCCGCTACAACACCTGAGTTTCTTGACTAATTGAATCTTTGTGGCCATATAAATGGCAGCACCAGGCTTATGCAGACTGGAGACTTTAATCTACCGCATAATAATTGGCCCTACTTTCTTGCCTGGTCAAAACTGACTGGTGAAAAATTTGTTAGAAAAAATGTTTGCTCAGAACTTAAAGCAAATATTAAGTGAACATACGAGAGTAACGTCTTTGTCTGTGTCGACATTGGACTTGGTGTTCTTATCAAGTAAAATAGGTGATTATGAGATGTACGTTGATGATGGTATTTCTGATCAGGAAATGGTTCCTGTTACCATTCCATTACGAGTGTCGCGAACTAAATCTTATAACACGGTACAGGTGAAGGATTATGCGAACGCAGAGGATACTTCAATTCTCGACGCACTAGGGTATTTATTCATTTAGCCAATTTCAGCACATACCCTAGCAGGAAACTGCAGAAGAATTATGGCAGTGATTCAAAGGTAATATGAAACACTCCATTGACGAATTTATTCCTAGCAGACTGAAAAAAATACGGAAGCGTAATCTTTGGATAACGCGAGATATTGTTCATAAGACACGGAAATTAAACAGACTGCATAATAGAACGCGTGACGAATGGAACTGACGGATGCGCTGTAGGCATCTAAGCACATTTTTTAAAATAAGAACCTGAGTAGTTTTCTTAAGCATTCGCATAGAACGTTTTGGCTTTATATGGCTGATAGATGGGAGAACATTATGGAACTAAAATGTGGAAATGAAATTCTGACGCAAGAACTGACAATGCAGATAGTCTGAACGGTTTCTTTCAGTCAGTTTTCACACGACGCAACTACGGCCAGGGAGACGGACGCGTGGCGTGCTACTTACCTGAATCGATGAGAGATATTATTATCAGCCAAGAAGGAGTATTTAAACAGCTCCGGTCTCTTGATTCTAAAGAGGCGAATGGTCCCGATGAAATACCCACCATTTTTTAAAGCGTTATACGGAGTGGATATCGACTACTTGAAATTTATTTTCCAAAAATCCCTTTGCACTCATTCGGTATCATGGGACTGGCGCAAAGCTGTCATTATTCCTGCGTGATCGATTGCCAGCAAACAATTATCGACCGGTTTCACTTACATCCGTTTGCTGCGCAAAACATTTGAACATGTCATAGCTAAACGCATTATCGCGTTTCTGGGAAAAAATTTTTTATTCTTATCAGCATGGTTTCAGGAGAGGTGTTTCAACTACAACGCAGCTTATCGAAACGATTCATGACTTTGCGACTGTCTTGGACATGCAACAACAACTTGATGTCATATGTGTAGATTTTGCTAAAGGTTTCGATAAGGTGCCGCAGGATAGATTGATGATTAAACTCCGTCTTGCCAGACTTAGCCAATCTGCACTGTGTTGGATCGAAGCGTACTTGAATAATAGGAAGCAATGCGTTAAAATAGAAAATGTCGTTTCTGGTTCACCGGAAGTATTTTTAGGATTCCCGCAGGGCTCAGTTCTCGGTCGTTATTATTTTTGGGTTATGTCACTTATATTACTGATATTGTAAAACCTCTTGTAATGCTCAAGCTGTTTGCTGATGATTGCTTAATTTACGCACAAATAGCCAAGGGGGATGATCGGCTGAAAATTAATTAACCAGTGTCTACAGGACATGTGGTATCAAACATGGCGAATGGAAATAGATTACTCAAAGTCGACAATTACCAACATTTCTCAAAAGAAAAAGATAACTCCATTAGAATATCACATCGTAAATCACGCCTTGTTGACTGTAGATTCTTTCAAGTACATGGGTGTTATAATTACGCATAACTTAAAGTGGCATAAACATATTGATAATGTATGCTCCATAGCATCACGGGTGCTATACTTTGTAAGGAAAAGACTGCTAGCTGCAAGTAGGGACGTAAAGCGTATTGGTTGTAAGACGTTCACACCACCGATACTTGAATATGCTGGCGTTGTCGCGAGTTCTCTTCAGAAAATATTGAAAAATAAATTAGAACGAATACAACGGCTTGCTGTCCGTTTTATATGTTCACTGTATTATTGAATCTCTGCTTCGGTCGAAGGTTCATCCTTATCGCTGACACCAGTTATTAGATCTGGTAGGCGTTGGTTGCGGGAGTTGGGGGACGTTGAGGCGGACTTGGGAGAAACAGGAGGGATTTATTTACATTATGTACAGTGATTAAAATACAAAGTAATGAGCAATCAAACAGTGATCGACGGCCGGCAGCATATCGGACGCTGCGGCCCGTGGCAAGAAGAGCCCTCCCTCCTCGATTTGTCGCTCTTTTAACCCCTTCGGTCTCTTGGGGTCCCGTCATTTTTGGCCAATCGTCGAGCCAGCTCAGGTGTCGTCATTTTCCTCCCCTGGTATTGGCCCTTGCAAGTGCCGTCATATTCGGCCAATGGGGACGCTCCGAGGGCTTCATTGTCCGATGGCTGATTTACCTCCGGTTTTGCCTCCTCGCCTGGAAGCGCTCGGCTGAAGGAGACGGGATGTTCTCGGAACGGCCCTCCAGAGCTGCAAAACCGCTTTTCACTCGACCAAGGCTCCCTTCCTGGAACCGTGCCAGTCTCCCGTTCCACTTTTGGGAAGAGTCAAGCAGGAGGAGAGACAATAGCTCGCACGTGCGGTGCGTGAGGTAGGAGTCGCCAACCTGTCTGACGGGTCCGGTAGCGTGGTTGACGCGCCTCGGTGCACCATAATTTGGAATACGAAGACCTTTTTAAGGTGGTGGGGAAACTTTGGTGATTCCTGGAAAGGGTTCGTATCTAACAGTATACATAGGATGACTCGGTTATAGCTATGTTAAGATTATGTGATCTAGAATCGCTAAACAAACGTAGGCTTAAAAATAGGTTAAACTTTCGTGTTCAATTGATGACAGGCGATTTTAGCATTAACAAATACGCCTACTTACTATTGCCAGGGAAACAAATTGAGAGGGCGAATCATACGCGAGTGCTTCAGCCTTACTGTGCTCGAACGAATAGGTATCGATATTCTTTTTTCTTGATGTAATTGAAGCATGGAACGGGCTTCCGAATGACTTGGTCAATACAAATGATGTAATGGAATGCATGCGTTTGCTAGATGTACATTTATCTGATGTAATATGATGATTAGTCTGAGCTTTAGCTATGGTTATATTTATTTAAATGTGTCTTGTTGTTGGGTTGTGGTACTTATTGTGTCTATATATATATATATATATATATATATATATATATATATATATATATATACGAGCAGCAAAAAGCAATTCTGAGTGCGGCCGGGGTCCGGCCTTCGGATGAAGGCCGGACCCAGGCCAAGACGTCAATAAACCGCTTCATTGTGTGTGTATATATATGAGTGTGTCTGTGTGTGTCTGTTTGGGTGCAAACTTCTGTAAGCAAAATGTGCTCCCTCCACGTAATGACCCTCAAGAGAGGGTTAACAGTATTCCTAATTACATAAATAAACAAATCTGTAAACGTAAGCATCTATTGCCTATCAGTCTTGATAGCAGTGAGAAACATATCGGCTGTCCATGCCACAGCAGCCACTTTGGTCTCTGTAGAATTATAGTGTGGCAGAAGTAAAGTGATCAAAACTTGGTTGGCCTTGCCTCTCCGTTTATTATGTTATACGGACGACGACTGTTGTCGTCGGGCCGCCGCATCACTATGAACTTCACCAGCGGGCACAGAAAGCTTTCTTCGCAGCCACCTACACGGAGATTGGAGCCCATGTACTTGCATAAATGTTCATTTGCGAGCTCGGCACGCTCACCATTACGCTGCCAAATCCATTGATGGTAACGCGGAATCATACATAACTAGACATTTTCTTGGGCATCATTCGTTGGAGCTCTGTAGCAGCGAAATGTTATAAATGAAACGAAATTATATTTGCACAGTCACAACGCCGTATGCTGTTGTTCCCCTGCTGGGCTGCTTCTGAAAAACGTTACGATTCTGTGTGTCGAAAGTGCAGCCTCGAAGAGTAAGATCGAGTTATAGAGGCTTCAGCGTAAAAAAATAACTAACGGTAAGGTGCAGGCGGAAAAATATGCACTGAAAGAAGCAAGTGAAAATGCACTAGGAAAAATTTATCCATCAAAGGTATTACATTGGAAATGGAAACTTCACAAAATAAGTAGGTCGAATTTCGCGCAAATAAATGCCGAATACATAAAGCCCTCTACCGAAAATCATTAGTTTTCTGGCTTTTCCACCATAATGAGTTACGCCAGTTATTCGATTAAGAAGCAAGCAAATAAAAACAAGGTTGCAGTGGAATGCACAGGGTATATTTTTTAATAATGATAACGGGGGAGGGACGGTGGCTAAAAAAAAAGGGCCGCAGTCACGTTTCCTGATTCGAACGCGAAGCACAGACAATAAAAAAAACAACCACAGCAGAAAGCTACAAAATGACGTTTTCACAGTCCGCTATGCGCTTATTGAACGGCGGGCGTTTCTACAAGTAGTATGCCAAGTTCGATCTGTGTACATCATTCCGCGACTAGCTTTGCGCGACACAAAGTAAAAGAAAGAAAACGCAAACTTTAGCGCACTTGCGGAATTCTAATCAAATTTCCAGTGAAGCTGCTTTTTTTTAAAGCTGTATCAGCACTTTTCACATCCTGCAATAAAGAGCGCATTATCAAGATTTGTGTATTCCGGCCATATTTACAATATGCCCCCTCCGCCCCTCCCCCGAGGAGAGGCTGAAGGAGGGAGATAAAGCAAACCTCCTGACAAGGCCTTCTCCCCGGTTTACAAATCATGGCACCGGTGGCGAACAGGCAAAGCACATAACTCTCAGGAACGCTGTTCACTAAAATTAATACCGCAAAAAGGACAACAAATGTACACCAAAGCAATGATAAAGCACTGCACAAACTATTTAGCAGTAAAATAAAAATGGAAAAAGCTGTGGTCAAAATAAAAACATCATAGCAGAACAGCACAGCAAACCATTTCATGCCAATTTATATGTTTCTGTGATTGTTCAAAGGTACACAGAAGGAAAAAGCATCCTTACCTTTTTCTTAAACATTGATAAACTAGTATTTTCTACAGCAATTTGCACAATCGATTGGTACGTATTACACAGGGTTGCAGAAGGACCGCCTGTTGGGCTAGTTGGTCTAACACAGTTACATTCAGATGTTACGCAAAAAGTATTTGTTTTTCACCTAGCATGGGAAAGGGACGTGACACTGGTGTACGTGGTTCACCTTAAAAGTCGGAGGGTTTGTTGACTGAAATAAACAGTTGGTAGTAGCGCTCGTCCGCGTCTGTCGTGTGTGTGCGTGTACTTTTTTGCGCTATATCTGAAAGTAACTACACAGGGTTGCGATTTGGTGATGTAAACTTTGTTTTCCATAATTGGTTCTTGACCTAGTAGTAGATAATCCGACAACACGTAAATCATATTTTATATCCCTCGACAGATAAGTATTATTGAAAGTATCGAAATCCTACTTGATTTTATAAAAACATATAAACGGCCAAACACAAGTTATAGGAATGAAAAAATAACGAACATGGCAAGTCTTGAAAACATTTGCTTCGACTGCTGGGCCTGCACGCACAGATTCATCCTCATACGACCCGTAACATGAAAATTTGTTGTAGATATAATCTTGCAGTCGCATTCCATTCTTCAAGAGAAGTGGCCAAACATGCGTACGAAGTTTTTGCTTTCTTTCATGTATCAGTTCCTCAGATAGACATATATATCTGCGGAGAATTTTTAATGTTGCTGGGAAATTTAGTAGTGCTACATTGTTTGCGTCATTACACATATTTGTTTCAGTTGCACCGCATAACTTTTTCCGAATAGATGTGTGCCTGAGACAAGCCCATCTATTTCCTATTAATTTGCTATCTCAAACTCGAAAGAGTAGCTCAGAAGTCTGTAAAGTAAGTTGGTGTGGGTCTGCGAGCTCATATAGGACACATATGTGCCATAATTCCAGCTTGACTTGCCGCCTACACTTTACTAGCACAACACATGCACGCGAACTGGACTATATTTCTCACGCTTTTTCTGTGTCCCTGAGGCAGTTGACTTGCGCGTGCCAGCTTTTTCGTCCAAAAGGAGCAACTCCTCGAAGGCTCCCACCGTCTTGCACGTTCTGTAATAGACGGCTCCCGCACGCTCGAAGGCCACCAAATTAGGCTGCTGTCCGGCTGGCGCGCTGTTCACGTAACGCATCCAGTTGGAAAACGCCAGCGGCCGACCGTCAACCAGAGAAGCCTCGGTGCCAGTCTGAACCTGCAAGCGACCGGCGCAGAGTGCCCAGGATCCTCGGTGACATTGAATCTACAACCACTGCAGAAAGACTTCGATTTTCTGAATGGTGACTGAAAGAACGAGAGGATGTCTTTTATTTTACAATGCGAATGTCCTAGTATTACAAATCAGTGTCAAGGTGACACCACGGGATATAAGGGGCTGGCAACTTATCAATGGAAAGCAAGCATTGACACACCAGGTCTCGCTTTCAATGATGAAATGCTAAGATCCTATCAATAAGAAAAAAATCAGTTTCAGCAGAAAGGCAAAGCATGGAGCGCGATAGCAATTTAAAATTAAACAGCTATACGACGTGCTATGCGAAGTGATGTCGCAGCGTTTCACGTGCAGTTGTGTTATGGCTCCTTGTCCTAAAACAATGTCCTAAGCGGCTACGTAATCTGCACTAGTGTCACTATTTGTTTTAAACCTTAGCATGTGCAGTGTCCTTGTGGAAAAAAGTGTAGATGTGGCAAATGTGGGAGCCCGGTTAGGTGTACAGGAAGCGTGAGGATGACAGAGCTTAAAAGAGCTCATACTCAAATATATATATATATATATATATATATTATATGAGTATGAGAGACTGTATGAGATATTCATCACTCTTGATGAAGGCCGGACCCCGGCCGAAACGTCAGTCGTAAATATGCCATAAACGGTCGTGTTTTTTTCCTTTTTTTGAATATATATATATATATATATATATATATATATATATATATATATATGTGTGTGTGTGTGTGTGTGTGTGTGTGTGTATAGACATATATTGTGAGACGTCGACCGATGCGATGCCTTTAGTTCCGAGCAGCCGTTCGAGACAGACGAAGCACCACACGAGCCAAAAGATGATGAGTCGTATGTACAGATGCAGACGACAATATGCCCAAATAGTGCTCACACTAACCCCCCCCCCCCCCCCCTTCAGGACAGCGCTCAGCAAGACCGCAAGCGAGGAAGGGTAGGTACAGCGAATGTAGGGTTTCAAGCGAGAGACGTGAACGATTTGTGTTGTGCGGCGTCGTCGGTCAGTAGCTGAGCTGACAGCAGTGACGCGGTAGTTAACGGCCAAAGTTCTTTGCAAAACGGTGTACAAATTTTTCACAGAGCCTCGGCGCGCGAACAGGTTTCCACAACAGAACTTTGTCGCCTGGCTGGAACGAAGCAACGCGACGCGGCGCATCATAGGGAATTTTTCTTTTGTTCGGAATGGTAGCGGTATTGGCGCGGGCAATTTCACAGCAGCAGGTGATGCGAGTAGCAAATTCTTCAGGAAGAGACGCGGATGGAGCAGCAGGCGCCGAAAGGAGTGTAGTGTCCCAGACGAAAGACGGCGTACCACCGTACACAAGGAAGAAGGTACCGTAATTGGTTGTGCGTTGGACGGCAGTATTCTAAGCAAACGTCACGAAAGGTAGGATGGTGTCCCCGTTGGTGTGATCGGGTCGAACATACATATACATAATGTCCGACAAAGTTCGATGAAAACGCTCTGTAAGACCATTTGTTTGTGGATGGTACGCTGATGTGGTCTTATGCGTGGTGTCAGAGGCCTGGAGGACTTCACGAAGCACATGCGATAGGAACGTCACTCAGGAGGACATGAGGTCAGCCGTGGCGCAAAACAACACTGCGCACGAAAAACTCGGCGACTTCGGAGGCACTACCTGAGCGAAGAGCAGCTGTCTCAGTGTAGCGCCTTAGATGATTCACTGCGGTAACAATCCAGCGGTGAGCAGCTGGCGTGAGTAGGAGGGGTCCGTGCAAGTCTATGCCCACAATTTCGAAGAGGGTAGACGGGCATTGGAGAGGCTGCAGAGGACCGGATGGAAAGGATGTCAAGCGTTTTCCGTGTTGACATGACGGGCAGGAGCCAAAGCATTTAGCGACAGAGGTGGAAAGGCCCGGACAGAAACAACGCGTCTTGATGAGATCATACGTCTTGTGAAAGCTCAAGTGGCCAGCCGTCACGTCGTCGTGAAATGCTTCTAATACTTGCAGTCGAAGTAGGCGAGGTATGACTGGTACCCATCGGTTACCGGAAGGATGCTAGAATAATCAAAATAGCCGCTCCACCTTGAAGCTTAAAACGTTAATGTTGTAGTCTTAAGCGACGGTTGGGGGGTCGTACCAAGCGAGTATGTCGGTCGATCAGCGTACGGCAGGATGGATCAGTACGTTGGAGTGAGACGAGGTCAGTAGACGGAAGAAAGTCAACCGAGGCAACCCACTGTCCCGGGCTACACTGCGGGTGCTGAGACGTGTGGCTAGATGGTGACATGAATACCGAAGGTGAAACATGGACGTTTGGAGGCAGCGGGCAGCGCGACAAAGCGTCGGCATCTTGATGTTGTTTGCCGGAACTATACGTGACAGTGAAGTCACATTCCTGCAAGTGCAGTACCCAACGGCCGAGGCGTGTAGACCAGATGTTCAGGGACGACAACCAACAGAGAGCATGCTGATCGGTCACAATTGTGTAATGGCGACCGTAGAGAGAGGGACGAAATTTTTGTATTGACCACACGATGGCGAGTCATTCCTGTTCTGTGATTGTGTAGTTGCGCACAGCAGGAGAAAAAGCACGACTTGCTCTTCAGACTTTGATTCCGCTGCAGCAGGACAGCGCCAATTCCATGCCCACTGGCATCAGTGTGTAGAATAGTAGGGGCGGTTGCATCGAAACGATGGCGCACGGGCCCTGACGTGGGAAATCGTTTGAGGGTCTGGAAGGCGGCTTCACAGTTGTCCTACCACACAAAGGACGCGTTCGAAGTCAGAAGTTAATGTAGAGGAGCGGCGATGGTGGTCTCGGACAAAGCGGCGGAAGTAGGACGCTACTCCTCGAAAGCTGCGGAGTTCTTTAAGTGTGGTTGGTGACGGAAATTGCAGCACTGCAGCGATTTTATCGGGATCAGGCTGGATGCCATGCTTACTGACGACATGGCACAATACTTTAATGCTTCGGCTTGCAAAGCGACACTTTTTAGTATTCAGTTGGAGACCAGTCTTTGCTAGACACGCGAGAACTGGTGTAGACGTTGTAGGTGCTGGGAGAAATTCGACGAAAAGATGAGAATGTCGTTCAAGTAGCAAAGGCAGGTCTTCCATTTTAAGCCACGGAGTCCTGTATCCATCATACGTTCAAACGTAGCTAGTGTGTTGCACAGTCCAAAATGCATCACGTTAAACTCTAAAAGGCCATCAGGTGTAGCATACACAGCCTTTCTATATCCGGCTCATGCATTAGAATCTGCCAATATCCGGAGCGCAAGTCGAGGCTCAAAAAATACTCTGCACCTTGTAACATATCCAAAGCATCGTCGATACGAGGCATTGGATAAACATGCTTACGGAGAATTTTGTTTAGCGCCCAGGGTCCTCCGCGCCTCAGAACCCTGGCCAGATGTCTTCTTACTTGGACCACCGCCCTCTTGTTGACCGCCGTTCGCCACCGCCTCGGTGTCGCTCGCTTTCGCCGATGCGTCGTCGTCCTTCTACGCCGGAACGGGAAAACTAATCGCCGCAGTTCCAGAAGCGAGAACTGCGTCACCCACTAACAGACCAAGGCCTCTCCCTTCTCTGACTAATGTTATTGATGTATATGTGGACGGCGTCGCTCCATTCGCGCTCGTTGACATTGGTGCTGCAGTTTTAGTTGTTAGTGCCAAACTTTGTCGTTTGGTCAGGAAAGTTACGACGCCACTGTCAAACATAGCCCTTTGTATTGCCAGCGCAGACCGCCTCACGGCTGCAGCTGCGTGTACTGCTCGGGTTGTGATCAACGGCCTCCTCTACATCGTCGAACTTTTGGTGCTGTGTTCTTGTTCCCACGATCTTATTTTGGGCTGGGACTTCCTTTCAGCTAATAAGGCCGTCATAGACTGCTCTCGTGCTGAAGTGGAATTTCAAACGCTGTGCGACGCCCCGCTCCTTGACGCTCGTGAACCTGAAGATAAAGTTTTGTTGCCGAAGACGTTACCATTCCACCGCACTCTTTTGCCATTGCCCCAGTGTCATGCAACATTGTTGCTGATGCCAGCGCACTTTTTCCGCCATCCGCCATTTTCGCTCATCGCAAATGTTCCCCGCTGGCTTTCGCTGTTTTGGACGGTCATGCCGGCGTCAGCAGACTGCTCGTCTCCAACGGATTGTTCTGTCCTCTCACTTTGCTTCGTGGGGAGTGCGTTGGCCGCGTACAGTGTGTCGACCCTGCTGCCATCATTGACATGCCAACTGGTTCCATCGCCACTCATGAGGTCGCCGGAGTGACCTGTAACCCCTCGCAGGAGCCGACTTCGCCCGATGTTCTACATAGCTCGATGGCCGACACGTTGACTGTATCCCAACGCGCCCAGCTTCTACGCCTTCTCGACAAGTTCCGTTCGTCTTTCGACTGCCAGCATGTTCCCTTGGGCCGCACCTCAACTGTTTGTCATCGCATCGACACGGATACCAGTGCGCCACTGTCACAAAGACCATATCGTGTGTCCACGACAAAGCGCCGTGTCATCGACGACCAAGTAGCTGACATGCTAAAGCGCGGCATCATTCTGCATTCGGATAACTCTTGGGCATCTCCTGTTGTTCTTGTTCAGAAGAAGGACGGATCGATTGGATTCTGTGTCGATTACTGTCGTCTTAACGAAATAACTCGTAAAGATGTTTACCCTCTTCCGAGAATTGACGACGCTCTTGACTCTCTCCAAGGCGCGGAGTTCTTCTCTTCTATCGACTTACGTAGCTGCTATTGGCAAGTCGCCATGGCATCCAAAGACCAACCTAAAACAGATTTTGTAACACCAGATGGGCTATATGAATTTCGTGTCAGGCCTTTCGAGCTTCGCAACGCCCCAGCAACATTTGAGCGTATTTTGGACAACCTTTTGCGTGGTCCCAAATGGAAACGTGCCTGTGCTACTTAGATGATGTGGTTATTTTTTTCGCCCGATTTTCCCACCCATCTCTGTAGGCTGGAGGAAGTGCTGCTGTGCCTAACTACCGCTGGCCTTCAGCTCAACCTGAAGAAGTGCCACTATGGCGCAAGACAGCTCACCATCCTTAATCATGTCGTATCTAAACACGATAATCTTCCTGACGCCGGCAAGCTCCGTGCAGTTGCTGATTTTCCCAAACCTTCATCCGCAGCTTCCTTCGCCTCTGTTCATACTTGTGCCGCTTCATTCGGAATTTTGCGTCAATCACCGCTCCCTTGAATCAGCTTCTACGGAGCGACTTGAACAATTACGCCTGGTCCCCTGCTTGTGACGATGCCTTCCAAGAGTTGCGTCATCTATTAACATCGCCACCTATACTGCGACACTTCGACCCGACTGCTCAGACCGAAGTACAAACCGACGCCAGCGGTGTTGGGCTCGGCGCTTTGCTCGCGAAGCGCAAATCTGGATTTGACGAGTGCGTCGTTGCATACGCAAGCCGCACCCTCACCAAAGCAGAGACGAATCATTCCGTTACGGAGAAGGAATGTTTGGCCATAATCTGGGCACTTGGTAAATTTAGACCCTACCTCTATGGCCGCCCATTTGACGTAATTACAGACCACCATGCACTTTGTTGGCTGCCCACGTTGAAGGACCCCTCAGGTCGATTACCTCGCTGGGCTTTGCGGTTGCAGGATTTCGATGTGTGCGTTGTCTACAGGTCTGGCCGCCGCAACACCGACGCCGACGCGCTTTCCCGTTTGCCCGTGTCAACCAAAAGCGATGCCTGCCTCTCTGCCGTTGACCAAGTAATTTAGTTTCCAGCAGGCTGCGACATGGCTTCGGAGCAACGCAAGGATGCCTGGATTAGTGCTCTTATCCGCTTCCTTTCAAACCCTTCGACTGACCTTCTCGTGTTTTGCGCCGTCAAGAATCTCACGTCAAGCATCCCACGGGCCCGGCCCGGCCCACGGGCCGGGCCGGGTAGGGCAGTTTTTTTATGGGCTCGGGCACAGCATGTGCTTTTTGACCCGGGCCGGGACGGGCTCGGACATTTTGACATGGGCCCGGGCCGAGTTCGGACTTTCGGGTGGTGTGCATGTAACGTGCAGCGAGTAACCGTATTTTCGCGTGTATAACCCGCCCTTGCATATAACCCGCACCCCTAACTTTGAACTCCACGATAAAGAATAAAAAAATAACCTGGCGTATAACCCGCACGCGTATCCGAAAAAAATGAGGACTAGGAAGTTACAACTACGCGCAGTCATCATTTCGTTTTCAAAGCAAATTTCTTTCAAAACGACTGCCGCAACGTTGTCAGTGTTGTCGTGCGATTCACTGCTGCCATCCGAGGCTTCATCGCCGCTCTCAAAGACGTAATCGTCTACGTTAGCATCTCGCAGCAGCTCTGTTGCCAATTTCTTCAGCAGCGCGCTACGATCTTCAGTTTCTTTTTCACTGTAAAAGACTGCCGCCGATACACACTCGTGATGCCTAAACAAGGCTGGCCAACTGTGCAAACTGGGCTTACAAGAAACGGCACCTGACTCATGCGAAAAGCGTGCGAAAAGCATCTAACCAGACTATGGATGTGGATATGGCTATAACCTGTGTTGGCCTCTTATTGGCTTAACACACGTCGATAGGCATGCGGACAACGCGGACTCTGCCCGGTAGGCCGCGCGTTGCCGTGAAACCGACCCCCACCCCCTCCCTTTGCGAATCTTCGCAGATAACCCACACCCCCACTTTTTAAGCAATTTTTTTCCAATTTGTGGTGCGGATTATATGCGAGAAAATACGGTATCCTCGCGCGTCTCGATTCTGAAAAATCTGTTGCCCCAGTGCAGCCGGAAGCTAGCAGCGCTACTCCTGTGTACTTCCCTTTTCTTCTTCCGTCGTATTTTGCGCTGTTTGAAGAGAATGTAAAAGTCCAGAAAGACCGAAGTCGCCTCAAACCAAAGGATTCCATTGTATTTCTTACTTAAATCAATGTAATTAATGCTTTCAGCGCGGTGTAAGCGCGTTCGCGACTTGCTGATTCTCCAAAGGTGAATTGGTGAGACGATGACTAGGTAAGATGGGACGATTCGTCACGCGGCTGAAATATGGCACTGCGTCCATCCATGATTACACACATGTTCTTCACCGGCCGCCTAGCAGCAGCGCATTACGCTGCATCATGGAGGAAAGAGAAGCTTTCTTCCTCCATTTACTCGATCCATGCGCTGCCCTGACGACCGGTCATGGCTGCGCTTCGGCTATAGTGTACTAGAATACGATTGAGTGGGACGAGCGGCTGCGGCGGCAGGGGCGGCGCATGCTTTGCAGTGATGCGCCCGACGTGGCAAAATACTCTGGCGGCGCTGCGATAGAAGTGAATTGGGCAGCATCAAGGTCGCGCCGTTGGAAGCTGCTGGGTAGGCCCCCTTTTTTTCAACGTCTATGTTAACGACCTTGTTCATGTGGATAGTGAGCCAAAATATATCTACGCAGACGATACTACCGTGCTTTTTTCGTCGAACAATATTGCAAGCTTAACTTCAACTACAAATTCTGTCCTTGCTAAAATACATAGATGGTCACAGGATAATGGCTTAAACATTAATACTATATTAATACATTAATAATATATTGAGACAGAGGCTGATCATGATGATAAGTAACGTGGTTTCAGTCAGGCACCCGGGACCTCAAAGAGGTGCGTCCTAATGCTCACGCATTCCTCTCACATGTGGTGCTAGACGTCCCCTGAATATTTTATTCGCCGCATGGATATATTCATGATGGCAGCAGAAAGTGGTGGGGCCAACGTCTTACTGGGTTTTCGACTTCGCACACGTGCCACATCACGTGGACCTCTAGCAGAGGACACTCAGTTCCCTCGCAAACGCACTTTGCAGAAAGTTTCGTTGTGAAGCTGGACAGCTCGCGCTCAATTGCAGCTATTTTGTTTCGAAGACTACTTCGCTGCCTCAGCACACAATAAATGCATGCGTTACAGTTTGAGCAGTAGTAAATATATCATTACGTTGTGTTCATACCTTGCGGGAGAATCTGGTCCGTGGCTTTTTCAGTTTTTCTAGGCGCACGCCTTCGTAAGGCCCGAAGAAGATTCTCTTGGGCAGCGGTTTCGTGGCGAACACGCCGTACTGGGTGCCCTTTACTGTCGTGCGACGTAAGGAAAGGCCATCTGGCAAGGTTTTGTTTGCCCGCTGCGGGTCGCCAATGGGCACCTGCAAAAAAGCCATACTTCAAAGTGTGGTAGTGTCATGTTCTCACAATGATTACGGGCCTTTGTTCAGCTAAATAAAAAGAAAAGACATTTTCGTTATAAGGAGGACGCTAGGCTTGCGAACGGGCCAGCGATAATTATTTCTTCACTGTATTTAAGAATCTAACAAGTGCCCCGTGAATCGTTGGTGAGGACGCATGTACACGAATCATTCAACGCGCAGCTAGAGATAAGAGCGCGTCTTGTCAGCAACGCCTAATAGTAACTGTAATTTATTATAAATTATTCGAGGCGAAGACACAACAAAAAGATCGTATCTTTCCAAACCACGACCACTAAGATATGTTGTTTGTGGTTCGAAGAAACACATTAAACTATTTTAGTTGTTGCTATTTGCTTTTTCCTATCACGACAAGCTAAATGCGCAGGAAGAAGACAAGGCCGCCTTTCTGTAGAAAGTGCATCCTCCTCAACGACTATGCTGGTCAGATGCAGCACGTCAGTTCTTTTTGTGTATATAACATCAACGTGGGATGCAGCGACTCTCCAGTGTGGATGATAAATAGGAAAGAGCGCTGCAAGTTATCTGACAGTATTGTAACGGGTATAAAACTATTTACACGATGTATTTACACGATATACATAAACAGCAGCTGAGAATACGGAGAGGCTGCTGCCACTTCGTAGTCTTCTCCGTCGTCGACATTGTCTTCTGTGCTCACCGTAACACAACCGCCGGCGGAAGATCCCGGTGATTCAGACGGGGCCACCGGGAAGGGCGAAGTAAGGCTTAAGCCGAGAGACGTATATGAATTCAGGTGATGTGCAACCGGGCGGCATGACGGGGTCACTGGGATTATCTTATAGGTGACATTGGTCACTTGATATCATAGAACGCGGTAAGGGCCATTGTAGCACGGAAGGAGTTTCTCGGAGAGCCCCACTCGTCGGCAAGGGGACCATATATAGCAGTACGAGAGAGCCGGGTGAAAAGTATCTCTCACGATGGCGGCAACTGTTGGCGTGCTTTTGAGTTTCCTGCGATGCCAACAAACGAGTACACTCTTAGCCAAGTCCTGGCTAGAATCCACGCGCGCAGGAAGGAAATCAGATCAAATTACGGCCGCTGATATACGGTTCGCTAATCAGCTCCATAGGCGGCCCCCCCAGAGACAGCGGCCCATTTTCAAGCGGCTCAAGTTTAGGCGGCCCAATTCCAAGCGGCCTTCAGAATAGGCGTGAGCAAACCTATGCAGGATTTTAAGTCAAATTTTTCCTGGCTATTTGCGGCCTACCATAGGCGTGACTGCTCTGAAGGCGACCTTATGCGTATGCGTCCCGAACGCCACTTGCATGAAAAAAAGAGCGAATTTACACCTTATCCTCAACTATCGCTGCAAGTTTGGCAATCAGGAGTCACATAGCCTAATTAGAAACACATTCATCAGGGCAAATTACACACTCATCAAGATTTAACAACACTGTATTGCACATCACGTGGAATCGAACCCGCGTACACTCGCATTTGTACAATCCCAAAGCACACATCCTAGTGATTACACCACAGCGCCACCACGCTCAGAGGTGTTCTTTTACGGGGATATATAGCTACCAAATGTATTTGAGGAATCGGCGGCGGTGGGTGACGTTTCTCTGCAGTGCTGTGCTGTTGAGTATCGGAATATGTTTGCGTTTGCATCATTGTGTTCCTTGCTGCTGGCACGTGTACATGTTTATCTTTCACCGGTGACCGCTTTTCACCGGCTAACAAATGTAAAACGTTAGGCTAGGCACAGGATGCGCCTGCAGGTATCGGAAGTTTCTCGAACGTTATCGATGCATCTATCCGTTGTCTGTTATCACCGACGCTCATGTAATCTGATTGTATGAGCGACGCGAATTGTCTAGTAATTTATGGAAGACACGCGGGCACCAGGGATTACTCTGGAACCTTCGATCACTCATTTATAAAAGCCGACGCGTCTCACCGCTGATCAGATTTAGACGATCGCCGACTGTGTTCACTGCTTTCGTTGTGCTACGAGTGTAGCTTGCTTTTTTGGGCACAGGTTCGCCCAACAAACAATCAGTTTCGTCATACACAGTTTTACGACTGTTTTCTTCACCGCCACAACGTGACACTACGACTAACGATCGAAAGAAGACAACGTCGACGACTTAGACGACAACGTGAGAACTATTCTTCACGGCTTGTCGTCACCGCTGGAAAATAACAGATGTGCTGTTCTGCTCATGATCGAGTGCTTCTCCAATCCATGTATTATATCTTCTCCGGAAATACGCGGATATAAAGTATAGCGCCAACCATCCACGTATGTGAATTTAATTCGAGTGTGTACTTGCGAGGATTTTTTTTATTTTTTCCGCCAGCTCCATACGCATATGGTCAACTGCGACGCCGGTACCAGTGTCACTGAAGCCATTTCGACGTGCCTCACACTATACCATGTATGCGTTCTTTTCAAGTGCATTGGTTTACAGTTTGGTTCATTCCGCTGTAAGCTGTTGTCCTGAATTAGCAGCGGGTCGTTAGCGTTTTGGAGCGCATGACTACGTATGCCGATAGCCGCGTCACATGCATCGGCACGCATGTTTAAATTACTAATGTGTCCACTTGTGCGTGCACTGCTTGTGTACTGGGGCAGCGCTCGCTCTGAAAGCCTCTAAGGCCATCTGCACTCATGCGTGTGTGCAACATACATGCACAGGATGGACTTGCCGGCTAGTTGGATGAGCATTGTGAAAGAAGAAATAGCGCAAAACAAGGACGACGAAAAACATGAACCACACCACAAAGCGCTGGTGTGGTTCATGCTTTTTCGTCGTCCTTGTGTTTGCGCTGTTTCTTCTTCCACGATACATGCACACCACAGCAAGGTGCACGTAAGTTTAGGGGCATAGGGGGTCAACTTCCTTTTCCCCGTTTCCTCTCAGTGTCAATGGCACAGTGCATTGCCCTGAATTGTGCGCGTTTCATCATCTGCTTCTCACAGAAAATGTTCCAGAAACAGCCACCAAAACCAGGCACATTTGTAAACTTAACTAGGCAAGACGAAGCTCCATAGAAAAAAAAGTGGTATTGAAGGCTTTCAGTATTTTTCTTTACTCCAAAATGGTTGCCCTCTCGTAGCTTCCATGTACAGATAGTGCAGTGTTAGTTAAAAAGCATGAATTTCTGAATTCCTTGCCAAAATAAGCCTGTGAAATTATTTAGGTGCTAGAATCCTGGGTTTGTAGCAATCTTTGAAAACCCTTTATTTCTAAAATGCCATTTTCAAGGCATTGAAGGCCCTTGAATTTTTGAAGTAAAGGAAAGTCCTTAAATTTGTACACTTGACTAGACTTAGCAGACATTGCCAAGCATTTTTTAAATTTCTGTGACACACTCTCGCGCGTCACAGAGAATTTGTCTGTGGAGCTAATAGAAAGAACGTGAAATCCTTAAACCTGAAATACAAAGCAGCTGCGTATACAAGCTTTAGGCGCATGGAACCAGTACTTAGTGCACATGGAGAAACAGAAGAAGCAAAAAGCTCAACAGGAGAGGCATTCGAAGAGAAGCCGTGTTGAAGAGTAAATCTAGAGCTACAGACACAATAAAAAGAAACTAGAAATGACTATTGCTTACTTGATGGTGAAAAGTTGAGCCAAGAAATGACATCACATACACTATCAAATCAAACAGTATTCAAAAACTGCAAATGTTGCATTAATTGTGCTATTTCAGAAAAACGTCAACCACTTTCTTGAAATGCCTCCTTGTGTGTGCGTTAGGGATGGGCGGTGAAAGGCAAATTAACAGTTTCAAATGTTTGAAATCAGTGAAATGCTATTTGTTTTTTTTTGTTTGCATTATAATTAACAATGTCGTTGTTGAACAAGTTAAGTTATTGCCTGTCCAAGCTACTAAACACATGCATGAGGTCCTTGAAGCTAATTTGTTGGGGCCCCGAAAGTACTAGAAAACCTTTGAATTTTTTCCTTCAATATTTCCACGAACCCTGTAGAACTGTCATGGAGTAGAAAGCTTGGCTGAGCAGGGACTTATACGCAGAGCACAGGAAGACTAGAAATGCAGTAGTAGGCATGGAGAGCCCTGAAATAAAAGTGCAACATCTGCTCGTCTGCCTTATGTTTCTGCAGTGAGTGTCGCATTTTTAATACAAGTGCGCTTTCTGTTTTACTCCAATATATGTATGCAACATTACCAACACCAGTGCGGGGCAGTCCTTCAGCCAGTGCAGAAATCTTTCTGTACATCCCAGTCAGCTCTGTCATTCGTCCAGCATTGTATTACAAGATTTATTAAAGTGGTTTAGCAGAATATGAGCAGTATACTCTTAAATTAGCTGTTTATTTGTATGCACACGTTCAGGTCCTCGGTTTGGTTGCGTGATAAATTGCCATACCTCAATTGACACAAGAAACAATTTTATCACAGTTTAATAAAATCCAAACAGTAATAATCATCACAACAATATAATGACATGCATTTCTTTTGGTACGTATACAGCCCATGTGTTGCAACTGTGTAAATTCAACTATACATCACAAGTACTGTCTCCTGACCACTATTATTCACAGGTGTAAAACGATCACAGTAATTGTTCAACAAATATCACAATGTTTAGTGACATACACTTTGTAACTGCTTTACATGAGCACAATGTACACAAATGGTCCCTGTGTACCTACACATGATTACACAGTGCCACCTGAGTTCTATTACTCACAGGTGTAAAACCAACAAAGCTGTTCTTTAAAAAATATCACAGCGCTTAGTGACGTACATGTTGCAACTCCGTTTTAAAAGCATAATACAAACACGTGAACACACAGAACGCTTGCAGTGGGCCTACATGTAATACCACCGCCTCAGTACTAATTCAAAAGTGTAAAACCAACCAAGCAGTTCTCTAAAAAATATCACGGTGCTTAGTTACATATATTCTGTAACTGGCTTATATAAGCTTTATACAAACATGAGAACATACACGAAGCTAGCGGTGCACCTACATAGAAGTGCGGCCATCTGCGCACCATTATTTGCACGTGTAAGCTCAAAAGAACAGGTCGTTATAGTGACACACATTTTCTAACTGCCTTATATAAACATAGTATAAACACGTGAATGCAAAAAAAGCTTGCTCTGTGCCTACACAAAGAGACCAACACAACAGGTAAACACCACTTTGAAGACACATGTGACTGTGGCAAAGCACAGTGCTGTGGCCGTTGAAACTGCCATCCAGAAAAGTATTGAGCAATGCTTAAACCACACGCAATAAAGTGCTTAGATTTTGTGTCTAACGTACCTATTTTAATTCAAATTTCTTTATCATAGGGCTCTCGTCCAGATAAGGCATCTGATCAAACTGACCTGATTTACGCCTGCTACATGCATACAATGCACTCAGATATAAGTAACTGGTAATAATAATTATAAAAGGCGTTTAGAAACTTGATAGTGTGATGAAGATGTATGACTACAAAAGTGGTGTCTCCCTCGCACTTGTTAAAGAGAAGTAAGTACGAAACTTGTTCTTTTTCACTTTTTGCATTAATGAACGTCCGGAAACCTCAAACCCCGCAAAAATGCTGCTGTGTTAATAGTGTTATGAATAATTTTTTGTGAAAGCTTTTTATAGACAAGTTGTGGTCTCGTTTCTGGAGGTTGAGCTGTATCATGCAGAATAACATGGAAAGTGGTCACATGGAGTGGTCGCAGGATATGCATCGGGTAATACAAAATATCTTTTGTCAACAAAAAAAGGAAATGAGGTCAGCCCTGATTCTCCGTTGATCCCAAATTCTTTGGAAAGCTACTTCCTATTTGAAACTGATGCTATTTGTTTCAGTTCCAGCATTTGCAACTTGATTTCACTCTCCGATCTCAGGTTACACACTCCATGTCGAACATGTTGCGCATAACTATATGACGGTTCAAGGCAAGTTCAACAGGATTGAAATGCAGTCGGGCCAAAAGATTCTTTAAACCTGATAAGGAGTGGGCAGCTAAAGAATGTCCTGTAACGGTCATCACAGCACCAAAAAACCTTTCACGGCCTCTGTCTGCATCAAAGATGATTCCTTCGTTGGCTCTTAACACTTGAATGAAATCTTCAAAAACATTTAACTGGACATTATGCTACTTCAGGTCAGCTGTGTGACCGACCCGCATCAAAAAGATGCTAGACAGTTTATAACGCTGAGAAGGTAGCACGTTTAATATTGTTAGATAAAATACACTGAGCTTGCCCACTTTGCCTCTTTTGGTACCCATCGGGTTAGCAAGTTCTATGTCATCATAATACAGGTTGAAAAGAACAACATTTTCTTGTGTATGTTAAAAATAGGATGCGAATGAACCCTTGTTCTATCCCAGAAGTCACTAAGTACAGAGTCAGTCTGCATTCTGCAGGGCTTACTGACATAGTCAACAATGTTTGGGTGCCTTAACACATTTTGAAGGAGGTTTGCTAACTTTACAACATAAGTCTTTACATTCCCTGTGAGCTTTACCAGAGTTGGCGGCATATAGATACCCAAATTTCGATAGTGTAGCTTTCTCAGGCGGTCACTTTTCATTTGCTCAATATCAATGCTTCAGCTGCATCAAACATCTTTTTTACCTCTTCACCAACAACATCAACAACAACCTTATGACACCTGTGTTGTCCTTCTAGTCGGCTACAATGACCAGTTAATCTAGCAACCACACTGACAGTCTCTCTACTATCTTCTAATGGGGGAGAGGTGTGTCCCACCATACATTCCACATTGTTGTCGCTATGTGGGCTGGCCGGGGAGGCAACTGTAATAGGTTATAATATTTTAAAGTGATGCTTATACTGTGTTATAACACCAAACATAGTCTTGCTCTCGCTGCACAAGAACACTGGCTCGCAGTCGTGGTGAAAAGCTTTCGTATGTTGAGCAGATGAGGTGTATGCACTACAAAAAAGTCACAGTGGTAGCACACATGTTGCCCTACCAGGCCTGGTTCGGTTCCTTCTGACACTACTGCTGATGCTGACGTGCTGCTGCTTGCCTCGTACACTGTTGCAGCTGCAGTAGACACGGCAGTCTCTGTATCTATTGCTGCCGTGTCATCTGTCATGGTAACTTAAGGTGGTATCGGGCTCACTTCTTCATCAGAGATGTCGTTTTCCCCTTGAGGGCTCTCGTCATCAGGGCCAATAGTTTCGTAGGCATTGTCTCCTGCATCGAAGGACCAATAAGAACAGCCTGAATTAATAAACATAGCTCTCAAAACTACGGACATCAAAACCTAATCACAACCTTTGCACATCAGTGACCAGGCTTAATGAATAATACTTGCAGCAGGAGTTACACAATGGTGTGTGTTCATTGCAGTAATGCCTCATCAGAAGAGATACTCAAAGGGCCCGGGAAACATGTATCTTGAAACCAAAAATTTTAAAAACAATGAGGAGCTCAACTAGATCCCTTTATTATGCATCATCATTAAAGTATGTTTAGATAAATCTGAAGGAATAATTGCCCAGGGTGGCTTAAACAGCCCCTAAACCACCCTCTCGATATTTAAGTCTTAAACATTTCAAGTAAACACACGCATCGAAATCAGAACGCCGTCACGATCAACAATGCCAAACGCGGGGGCAGTGCTATGCACCGCAGGAGCGCCACAAAATGGAGAAAACCACCCCGTGCGCCTCTCCGGACTTTTCCTGCACCCCCCCCCCCAGTTCGTCCTGACGTCACCAGGCTGCCTCTGATGATGTCACCGGTTTCTGGTGCTGTGGATTAGTCGAACGACAGGGTACGACTGCCGGCAAGGTCTGCAAGCAAAACACGCGCTCCCTCTTCCTCGTCGCATTGCTCGCCGTGCCATTGTGCGCAGCCAGTGGGGACAAAGAACAGAAACACCGACAGAAGGGTCTCCCGATGAGGCTCTTAAACACAGCCAGTCACCATACGATTCCACTATATTGGCGAGGTCATTAGCAGCACCCCTAGCAGGACGACAGGCCGGCACGGCAGCAACAGAGCACATTGGCGATGGCCTGTCACATTACATTTGGAGGTGTACTCGGCGTGGAAAAGACAATACCGTGCAGACGGCACGTACCAGATGATAGAGTGAAATGAGCGGGGACTATTTTTCGATCATCAAACTCTGCTATTACTGCACCGGTGTGAAAAAATTCTCGTGGCTACGTGTTCGTTGCTATATCGTGTACAACTGCAACACCGCAACTAAATTTCGACCTCTGGGTGGTTTAGGGGCCCTTTAAAGAAGATGTTCACAGCACTTTTTTTTTGGTGGCTGCCAGATTGTATTAGCTTCCTTCCCAACTTCTGGAGTTTACACACTCCACTTTGCAAGCCTCCTTCTTGCTCGCAATACCTTTAAGGTACTCTTTGATGCTCGTCAGCTTTAACTGCCGACACTTTCTGCGCTGTACTGTCCTTGTTGTCCTCCTTTTCTAATTTATGTTTAAGGCGACATGTGCAATTGACTTGTGTGAGGATTGCATGATCTTTAAGTCCTTCGGAGCACACGAGGTGCACGAAGTGAATGTGTCTGGGTTGCGTCGCTTCGAAATAGTGAAGAATACTTGAAAAGTGACCTTCAATAACAAAGGTGTCTCTTGCATGCAATGCTGTTAACGTGGCAAACATTGCAAAACCAACCAAACCATTTTCAAATGTCTCTTACAACCAAGTGTCTCTTGTAACGAGATTCTACTAAATATTTTTCATCTACGAATCACCTGCATGCACATGTATAGTCACAAAGACATGCTGCATGAAATGGGGAACCATAAAACAGCTCATACTCTTACTTTTTGTCCCTTACATAAGCAGCTGATAACAATATGACAAAAAAGCGGGCGAAGAGGCTAGCATAGAACATGATCCTTTAGCTCTAAACATTTTTGGGCCCACATCACTTCCTTATATGACATAAGGAAACAACTTGATTGCAGTAATGGCTGCAGTGATCTGGGTTGATTGAAACAAACAATACTTAAGGTTGCCCTGTATGTAATTTTATCACTGCGCTTTTTAGATGTCCTGCTGGTGATCCTGGCTGCACGATTCTTTTCATGCTTTTTGGCACGATTGCTTTCTGTTCGTCTCCACTTTTTTTTCTGACTTTCTCCCGTTTCCCCTCCCTTCTTGTGTAAAGGAGCACACCTGATGTATCAAATCTGTTAACATGTGTGCTTCTCTGTGGTCTGTGTTGTATTTTTGCGCTGCACAAATCAATTCAAAATGCAAGATGTAATGTCCCTGCCTTTACTTTATTTGTATGTATATATATATATATATATATATATATATATATAATGTCTCTCTCATGTTTGGAATATATGTACATTCAGGAGTGCCTGCATGCTCTTCTCTCCTGCTCCAGTGACGAAAAGGAGAGCCTTTTTATGCACCATAGTAGAGGAACATTCAAAGGTTTCCACTGTACCCATTACATCATTCATCATGTGGATCTGTCACAATACAGAATAGCAGTGGTCCATAATATTAGCCCATCATAACATAACTGTACATTAGCACGTACCGAGATGCTGTGAAACAGCTGTTACAAAGCCGCTGGTGCTGGCAATTTCAGCAGCAGTGCAGTGGTACAGCTGAGTGCCACCTGCATAGAGATGAATGCATATGCATGTTAACAACTCAGTAGTTGGTGACACTTTCGTAAGCTGTACACTGCACAATAAAGTAATCTAGACAACTTTGTTGGAACAAATTCACATAATTAAAACACCATTTAAACACTATGATTAACTGCCGCTGACCTCTCACACACTAAGGGATAATACTACTGAAACATCAGTGGAGAGCTCGCAGATTACCACAGTCCATAAAGGACAAGCTTTCTTTGAGGAAAACAGCTTTAACAGCTATTAGTTTTCTTGATCATTTGATGTGCTAGCTTTGCTTTAAATGTCATGCAGTACTAGAAAATATCAAGTGCAGCATTTCTAGCAGCAGAAGTCGTCCTCAGCCTCATGGTACAACTGATTTTGCACTGTTCGTGTCAGTGAGCCAACACATACAAAGAAAACCAAGTTCACACATATACAGTGCCATGTGCACTTTTTCTGAAAACACAGTCACCAGTTTGAATGCTGCTGACAGAAAGGTTATATAGAGTGCGACACTGCATGGAACTACCACTTATGACTGTATATGTATGATCTGCTTATTGGAGAGGTAGTCACATGCCATTTCTAGTCTCTTTTAGAAGCGTTACTAAAGGCAGAATTAAAATTATTCATATGTCACGAATTTCACACACCCACAGTTTGGTTAAATAACTTGTGAGCAAAAGACATGTTTACCTGGAATAGCAACCCTTTTTCCTGCTGCAAAACGTTCCTTCATATTAATGACATAACTTTACAGCGTCATAATATATCGTGTTTCTCGCAACTACTTACCGGAAGTGGCGAGTTAAGAGTGTTGATACGTGACTCATTGGGCGACAATACTGCCTAATACAAGTTCTTCACGAACACGAGCACACGTCCCTCGCAGTTAATGGCAACCATATATACCTCTGTGAAACATGATCGCACCTTTGTGGTCAAAATACACGTTAGTACGACATCACCACCTCATAAAAAACTCAGTACAAGCCAGCAGCCGACAGCATAATGTGAAATTGCAACTGATGTCCACTTACTGGTGGCCTGTGGTTGAGTTACTTCTGACTGGGTGCTGAGAAACCCATGTCCTGGGTTGACCACCCTACAAAACATACAGGGTTATGTGAAATGTTGAAAATGTATACACGCCGGCATTTCATAATTAAGTCGCAAAATTCATTCATTAAATCCATTCATACGTCACGAATGTCACACATCCACAGTTTGGTTAAATAACTTGTGACAAAAAGACTTGTTTACCTGGAATAGCAGCCTTTCTTTCCCGCTGCAAAACTTTCCTTCAAATTAATGAAATAAGTTTACACCGTCATAATATATTGTGTGTTTCTCACAACTACTTCCCGGCACTGACGAGTTACAGCGTTGATACGTGACTCATTGGGCGACAATACTGCCTAAAATAAATACTTCGCGAACACGAGTACATGTCCCTTGCAGAGAATGGCAACCATATATACCTCTATGAGAGACGGGGCCGTATTCTGAAGCGTTCCACTTCTGCGACATTTCTTTTTCGCTTTCACGTGCGCGCTGATTGGATGGTTGAGCAAAATTGAATGACGTTCGGCTCAACCAGCCAATCAGCTCATCCAATTTTGCTAAAACAGCCAATCATCGAGCGCCTGAAAGCCAAAAAGAAATATCGCCGAAGTGGAACGTTTCAGAATACGGCCCCAGATCGCACCTTTTTGGTCAAAATGCACGTTAGTACGACATCACCACCTCATTAAAAAAATAATAACTCAGTACAAGCCAGCAGCCAACTGCATAATGTGAAATTGCAACAGATGTCCACTTACTGGTGGCCTGTGTATGAGTCACTTCTGGCAATTGACTGGGTGCTGAGAAATACACGTCCTGGGTTGTCCCTACAAAATATATAGGTTATGTCAAATGTTGAAAATGTAACACGCCGGCATTTCATAATTTGGTCGTAAAACAAACGAGTAAACTAAAGACAAATGTGATGTCAACGAAGTACGCATCGTATGATAGGCTGTCAACTGGTAATGCATTCCGGGAAAAACCTAATGCAAAAGAAAGACTACCCACAACGTTGACACACAATTTAACTGGCTCTAGGTTTCTTCGTGTCAAATATAGTCAAATAATTATGTGTCTCGTGGTTGGGGCCTAATTAGTGTAAATTACGCCCTATATTATTTCAGTATAAACCGCATGCACGCGATCTTGCGGACGACTGCGACAAGCGACGCGATGGAGATGGCTGTCGCGTTCGCTCGTCGTCTACAGTACGTACCGTATGCGAGCGACGACTTTTTAGCGACGTCTCCCCGGTGCAACCCGTATGAGGGGAGCAAATACGCGCCGAAACTGGCGTAACGCGTGCTTCATTAATTAGTGTTTTACTGTAAATAGCAGCATAAATATTTCTAAAAGTCTTGCACTTGGTTCTTATCCTTGCACGTATCAAAAAATTTGTAGAGAGCTATACGGAGTAATGATATCAGCTTTATCAGCTGTGTAAACTTGGACATGCAGCAGCACTGGCAACGCGCAGAACTGTTGTCGATGCCGTCGGCGTTTTGCCCGCGTTCGCTCAAAATGCGTGCGGCGTTGGTGACTGTTGCCGGAGCCTCTGATATAAATAGGCACTTGGTGCCGCAGCTAAACGTAGCCTCCCTTCCCACCCCCCCTCCCCCACGGCCTCTCGCGCGTCGGAAGAAGAGAGAGAGAGAGGTGTTTATTATACATAAGGAAGAGACGCTTAATTCTGCAGCCCATAAGGGAGCAAGGCGCAGCGTCGTAGGGGATAGGGGGAGTAGGAGGTAAAGAAAAAGAGAAGAGAGATAGTTCAGGGGGCTCGTCCGCACATGGGTAGGCAGCAGAGGCGGCAGGGACCGGCAAGGGCAGGTACGGTCAGCGGTATGCTGCTATCCCACTCGCCTCCACGAACTCCACGAGGCTGTGTAGTGCGGGGAGATGGTAGCGGGATGGGAACAGCAGGTTGGTCAGTGAGTCAGCAGGAAGTCCCTGCAGTCTATAGGCTCGGGTGACCTTCGAACGTTCCTGTGCTAGGGCTGGACAGGCGCAGAGGAGGTGTTCGAGTGTCTTGGGGTCACCGCATCGTTGACACGAGGGGGAGGCGCTGCGGCCTTTGGCATGAAGCCTGGCTGCTGTCCATATGCAGCCAGTCCGGAGTCGCAGCAGGGTGGCTCTGTCTCGCCTGGTGAGGCCAGACTCGGGGAGCAGCTTAGGTCCCTTGCCATTTGCCACCCTCGGGTCGGGGTGGATCGCCAGTAGAAGCTGCTTCAGTCGTGGCCTCGAGTAGTCTGAAGCCGCCACTGATCGAGTGAATGTGACTCCTGGGTGGTGGGCAGCTTTAGCGAGGGTGTCCGCCTCCTCGTTACCAGCTATGCCCACATGGGAGGGCAGCCAGTGAAAGGAGACGGACACTCCGGAGGAGGCGAGCGCCGAGAACTTCGCGGTCAAGAGGGACCCCGTCAGTCCAGCTCGATGGCAGTTGGAAAGGGACTGCAGCGCCGGTTTGCTGTCGCATAGCACAGCAACCGGCCGTGCAGGAGGGTCCTCAGCCAGGAGGTCAGCCGCCAGGTGAAGCCCCGCCAGCTCCGCCGCTGTCGAACTCGCTGGGAACGGCAGACGGCATTGCCTGCTGATGGCTCTGGCAGGGATGACGCACGCCGCTGCTGCTGACCCATCCGGCATCACAGAACCGTCGGTGAACACCTGCAGCCGACCCTCCAGTTCCTGGAGTTTGCAGGATGCTGCCTGCTGCAGAGCGGTCACAGGTGTCCCACGCTTTGTAGCCCCATCGAGGGAGAGGTGGACCTCCGGTGGCCGGTGGTGTGGTGGTGGTGAGGGAACCGCCACTGGTGGGTGAGTCACCATCTGCTCGTAGAGAAGGCAGAGCCCTCCCGTCCGTGATGATGGTAGGCTGCGAAGCCGTTCTAGGAGGGCCCTGCCATCAGGTGTCCGGTGTAGCCGGTCCAGGTGTCCCAGCGCTCGCTGGAGCATTCGGAGAGAGAGAGGCCACTCGTTGGCCTCGGCGAGTGTTGCTGCTACTGGGGAATACTTGGGGAGCCCCAGAATGGCCCTCACGGCACCCCTGTGCAGTCCCTCCAGTTGGCATCTCCTGGCTGGAGACAGGTTCACCAATGGGAGGGCGTAGAGGAGAGCAGATGTTGCTGCGGCCTGGTTGAGCCGCAGAGCCCACTTTGTGGTGCATCCACGACCATGCTGCTGAAGCTTGCTGATAGCCCCCTGGACTCGGCGCACTTTGGTCATGGTCGCCTTGGCCGCTGGAATCCAAGTAAGCCGGTGGTCGATGGTGAGCCCCAGGTACCTAACGACCAGATTCCATGGTAGTGCTTTGGCACCAACCTTCAGCTGCTTGACGTACCGACGTGCCGAGGCCACCGGGTGTATCAGGAGGGCCTCCGTCTTGGCAGCACAGACCCTGAGTCCAATGCCTCCTAGGTAGGAGACGACCGCATCCAGGGCCTCCTGCAGCGACCTCCTGATGGCTGGGATCGACCGCCTCGGTCCCCGTACCCAGAGTGCCACATCGTCTGCATAGATGGAGCAGCGGGCCGGGAATCGGGCGGCGGCTGGGAGTGATGCCGGCAATCCTGCCAGTGCCATGTTGAAAAGGAAGGGGCTGAGCACTGACCCTTGTGGGACACCTGCTGTGATGTCCCTGGGTTCGCTCAGCTCCCTTCCAACACGGACACGGAAGGTCCTTCCCGACAGGAATGCGGTGACAAAGCCACGGAGGCATCCGATGATGCCGAGTCCGTCCATGGCAGCCTCGACGACTGTATGAGGGAGGCCGTCAAAAGCACTCTCCACATCCAGCAGCACTAGCATGGCCACGTCCCCGCAGGCCTTGGCATCCTCGAGAGTGGCCACGACGTCCGCGATTGAGTCCGCCGTGCAGCGGTAGCACCTGAAGCCCGACTGTTGCTCTGGGAAGAATTGCAGCTGCGCCGCAATCCACTCCAATCGCGCCAGGGCCACTCTCTCCAGCACCTTGCAGGCCGCAGAGGTGAGGGAGACCGGCCTGTACGAAGACAGTGCTGTGGCAGGCTTCCGAGGCTTCAGGATCGGCGCTACCACTGCTGCTCGCCAGCTCTCTGGTATGTCTCCTGTGCTCCAGATGTCGTTGAAGAACTCCAGGAGCCGTTGACGACCGGCCTCCTCCAGATTCCGCAGCATCTGGAACGTGATGCCATCAGCTCCAGGCGTGCTCCGGCGCTTGGTCCTGCTGAGTGCTGCTTCAAGCTCATGAATCCGGATGGACTCGTTACACAGCTCCTGGATCTGCGCAGCCACCCATCCTGGATGATGGCAGGACTCAGGATATGGCAGAGCAGCAGCCGGTGGTGGTGTGGCCAGCAGGACAGGTATTCTGGCGGCAAACCGATCTGCCAAAAGCTCGGCCAGGGCAGTAGCGCTGATTCCAAGGTGCAAGGCAACTGACAGCACCTGACGTGTGGCTTGTGGAACCATCAGCAGGCACTTCAGCAGGCGCCACGCACGGGGACCATCCTGGGTGCGGCTTATAGAAGAGCAGACACCCTCCCAGCTCTGGCGCCGGCGTCTCCGTGCATGGCGTCTGCAAACGGCATCCACGCGGCGGTACCTGGTCCAAAGCTCCGGCCGGGCAGTGCGCAGTGCCTGGCGCTCCGCCCGGCGCCGCTCCGCTCGCAGGGCCAGGTGCCTCAGGTCTGGAACCGGCTGGCCCACCTGTGCTGTCGTGGTGACAGTTGCAGCCCTGGCGCTGTCGACCACCAGCTGGAGGAAGTCTCCGCCGGAGGTGTCCTGATGGCAAAGTCGTCTGAAGGCCCGCCAGTCCACGATGTGGCACTCCCGACTCCTAGGCGTCTTACCTTGGAATGGAGAGAGCAGGAGAGGCAGGTGGTCAGACCCCCAGGTGTCCGGGAGTGGTGCCCAGGAGTACCGATAGCCCTCTGTGGCCACGCTGATGTCAATGGCCGAGCTGACGGCCCGGCCAGAGTGTCGGAGGAACGTAGGTAGGCCGGTGTTCAGGATCTGCAGGCCTAGCTGCTGGAGAACGTCCTGCAGCTCCTTCCCTCGTGGGCAGCACCGTCTACTGCCCCAGGCCGTGTGATGGGCGTTGACGTCCCCGCAAAGTAGGAACTCCCTCCCCAGACGGTGGGCCAGCTGCCGCAGGCATGCAGGATCCCACGACTGGCCCGGCCTGATGTAGACGGAGGCCACTGTGGTGTCGGTACCCTCAAGGCGCACTCGAACCGCACAGCACTCGAGGGGGCCGCTGACAAGGTCTGCCACGCTCACCTCCGCCTGAACGAGTTCCCTCTTCACGTACACAGCGCAACGAGGTGCGCCCTGCTTATGGCTGTCGTCGAGGCAAGGCACTGCATGGCAATCCGCCCGTGCACAGGAGGTTCGGCTGCTGTAACCCACATAGCCAGGGAGGCGCAGTTCCTCAGCAGCTACGTACACCTCCTGCAGAGCGAGCACATCGTACTCGCTCTGCAGGAGATGTAGGGAGAGGTCAGCATGTCGCCGCCGCAGGGAGTTAGTGTTCCACTGGAGGACACTGGGGCGGCGACGACCATTCCTCACCCTATGCGGATCAGCCATGGTGGTTGGCTGTGGTCTGGGCTGCCACTGCCTGCAGGCAGATGGCTCTCAGTGGATGTTCAGCAGGCAGCAAAGAGCCGACTGCTTGCATGGTCAGCAGGAGATTGGTCACCAGCTGGTCCACCGTAGTCTGGGCCATGGGGTCATCTGGCGGCGTGGTAGTGGAGGCCACAGCAGTCTCTGGAACCCGGCGGCGGGAGGCTCGCGGGGTTGGTACTGGGCGCCGCGAGGGAGCGGGGGCACCCCTCACCACACCCGCGTACGATCGCGCCGGAGGTGCGAAGGCCTGCTCCACCTTGCTCTCCTCACGCACCGCGGCTCTGACCGCACGCCTGGAGAGTGCTGTGGTGGAGGAGGCCATGATGGTGGCCACACGTCGTTCCTGCTGCCACATGGGACAGGCGGGGGTGTCTGCAGTGTGTGGCCCACCGCAGTTAACACAGTGGACCGTCTGGCAAGGGGACCCTGTGGCGTGGCTCTTGCCGCAGCCAATGCAGCCCGTCGGCCACCTGCAGGCTTCCGCCACGTGACCGAAACGACCACACTGCCGGCACTGCAATGGGCGTGGCCTGGCCGGCCTTACCCTGAACCAGAGCTTGAAGAGGCTCATGTGTTCAGGGCGGACCGGTCCGGCGAAACGGATAGTGATGGTGTTGCCCTGCCTGGTTGCAGACACCACCGGGACGCTGGATTCGATGGCCCTCAGGAGGTCCTCGTCTGCAGGCTCTCCGTCCACCCCATGCAGGAAGCCGGTGCTCATCCCGCGCTCAGCCGGCAGGCGGGCAGTAACCGGGATTCCGTGGAGCTCGGTGACCGTCATCAGCTCCTCCAGGCAGGCCCGGGTGGTGGTCGGCGGCCACGATGTTGCGCTTGTTGTTCACCCTCACCGCAGCGACACCGGGGCGCGCTGAAAGCGCTGCCGCGAGTACGAGGCGTGGCGCACAACGGAAGGCTCCACCGGGTGCCGAAGGACGGAAAAGCACCGTGCCGACCACCTTAGGGTTCACCGGCAGGGCAGCATTCTCCAGGGCCCTCGTGCGCCGCCGGTCAGCCTTGGAACGAACCAGTTCGAACCCATCTGAGGGTGGTTCTTGGACGCCGGGGGCAGCGTGCTGCACCGTCTTGAGGGCGACCTGGGTCACTGGTGCGTGGCATGGGTCAGCAGCAACCCGTGAGGAAGAAGCCTCTGAAGTGTTAGCAGATTTCTTCGACTTCTGCTGTTTCTTCGTCCTCTTTTTCCCCTGGTTCTGCTGTGCAGAGGTGTGGCGGGGGGACCCCTTCAGGAACTGTGCCGCCTGATGTGCAGAGCCGTGCAGCTTCGAGTCGGGTGGCGTGGAATCTGCGAGCACCATCGGGACCGATCCGATCGGGTGGCGAGCGTCTGTGGTAGCAGACGACGTGGGAGGGAGCTCGCCATCGCCACTATCAGCTGGCGAAGCGCGAGCGTCCGTGGGCGTAAGCAGCGCCGGCGTTTCGGGACGAGCACCATCCTGTGCGGGGGGCAGGGACGATGTGGTGACCGTCTGTCCCGGGAGTCGGAAGACGGCGCTGCTGTCGTCCGTCCGCTCCGAGTGAGGGACGGGTGATACGTGAGCCTCCGAGCAAGGTGGTTGCTTGCGAGGGCAGGCCGGTTCGTCCTCCTCGCACTCCGCTTCGCGGGGGCGTTTCCGCGAGCGCGAGGAGTCCATGTCCTCGTCGTCGTCTGAGGAGGGCAGCGAGACCCTCTCAGCAAGGGCGGTGTCCTGAACCAGGGAAAGAAGGCTCGCCTGGGGAGGATCCGCAACTACTGCCGGTGCCGCATTGCTGCCGAGCACAGCCACAGGCAGGGCAGGGTCCGCCGGCAGCGTAATGGTGGCTTGCTTACGCAGACACTCGTCGGCAATGTGCGCAGCACGGTACTCGAGCTCTTCTCTTGCACGGAACTCTTGAAGAGTCGTCGGCTCGAGTGTCAAGAACGACGTGCTGGCGTGACGACGGTGACCCGCGCGCGGCGGGAGTCCTCCCGGTGTGCGGAAACTCATGAGGCACGGTAGAAACACAGAGCACGAGAACAGGTCACGAGAAGTGCATTCCCACTGCGGACACAAACACAAGACACGCGCATACAAACACAACACACGTGGCACGTGCACAAAGCACCGCACCCGTGCGTGGAGCAGGTGTCGTCCCGATGTCTTGTCGCTCGAAGTGGGAAAGAGAAACGTGGACGTGGGGCAGGGGAACAATCCTACGGCACGCACTACGCAGTGAGGGTGGACGCACAAACCCCGCGCGGCAGCACACGACGTCGAAGAGCGACGCGGCTCGTGCGGCACACGCCGGAGCGATGTACAAGCACGTCCACACGCGTGAAGGAGTCGGGTGCAGCCGGCGAGGCGAGGTCGTCGAAACGAGATAGTCAGCTCAAATCTTCGGCGAAGTCCACTCACAGTTGCAAGAATGCATCAGGACGTAGTATAAAAGGGAGCGTTGCATGGGACGCCACAGCGTCTCCGGCAGACGCGAAAGCTCCGAAAGACACGTCCGATCACCTCGAACGCTCAGGCATGCAACGTAGGGCGCTCAAGCAGATGCGAGTTTCCGTTATGCTACCCTGCACTGGGGCAAGGGAAAGAGCGATATCCGTCGGAAGAAGGCGCGTTTGCTCTACATATATGGTGATTGTAAAGGAGGAAAGAGACGCCTACTTCTGCAGCCCTTAAGGGAGCACGGCGCAGAACGCGCGTTTGTTCTCCGCCGTGCGTTCACTCCCCGTGAAAGCGCGCGCCCCTCGCACCCTTTCACTCGCACAAACAGCGTTCGGCGGCGCGCGGCAACGATTTCATCTCCATTGACGTCATACGGAACCTAACGGCGACGGCGACGGCAGAAATCTGCTTTTGAGTGTCCATATAATTGCTACCGCAATAAAAGTGGTTTGCTCGTTCCGTGCGACAATTCGTAGCACTCGACTGATGTCCTGTACATCCTGTTTCGGCTTCGCGCTATTGACTAATCGCTCATAGCACTTTCGGGCGACGAGCGACGAATTCTATAATTCCAGAACCAAGCGATCTGTTCGCGCGACGGCCCATTTCGTCGTTCGAAGCTGTCGATCGTCGCGCACGAATTAAATCCCTCTCATGCGGTTTGGGCCTTACCCTGCAAAACATTTCTTCACGGCGCACCTGTGCGCGCTTCGAATGAGTAGCGCTGTAAAATTTACGTACATGGCATTTAATATAGTTGCTAAACACGGATTCCCTTTGCCCTGTGTCGTGTACAGTGCGCTACATTTACCTGCCCTCTTTTTTTTTTTTTTGCATTAGCCATACTGTGTAGCACTGCACCTATACGTACGTCAGTCAACCTCACGACACATAAATAGAAAAAAAAAACAGAAGTGCCACTCACCAATTCGAGCATGTTGTACTGGGCTGTGCCCACAGTATGAGCACCAAGCGGCCTGGAATGGTGCAGCAGGTACGTTGTTCGCGGAACGGCAAAATCCGTCGCACTCACATTGCGGGGCATTGCAATGGCCTCGCAACACACCTTTCGTGTCCACTGGTGAAAACATATCGCCCTGCTGCGCACGCGAAGGGCGCCGCCAACACAGTTCTAAACTTTGCAACCAGTTTGCACGAAAAGTCTGCAGAACGGGAGCTTCGCCATGGCGCGTCCGCGCGGCTCGGCGGCTCCATGTCAATCCGAAACTTCTCTCTTGTATATATTTTTTCTTTTCCTTCGCGCGTGCGCGGTGAGTTTCTTTACGGCGCTCCGGCCGCTTCGGCGCATTCCGTCACGTATCGCGCACGAACATCGGTGTGAGGGGCCGTATACGGACAGCGGCCGCGTAACAACGAGCGCATATAGGCATATAGGTTTGGAGGCCGCTTGAAGAGTGTCACGTATATCTCCCTTTGTCGGGCTGCCCATAGCCGTTATATTAAGCAGTACGTCGAAGGGTGCCGTTTCTAGTTAGGCTATTATCCAGGACCGGACTAAGAGTGTACGGGCAAGCTGGCGCGCTTGGTCAGCGTGGGCGTGGGCGCGGGCATACTCGATCCTCGAATTCTGTACCAAGGGGAGTGAAGCGTCCAATGGTAATATAGAGTCACGACGCGAGGCCAATAAGGAGTTACTTTCGCGAATCTGTAAGCAGAATTGTTCAGAAACTTCAAGAACCCGAAGCAGACTGGCTTTCTAGGTTAGAAGACCTGATGTGCAGGGTCGTCCACTCTTAGTACGAACACGGCGCAGCGTGGCCGCGCTCCGCGGAGCGCTAGCGCACACGGCGCGGCCGCGCATCGAAGCTAAGCGGCGCATGCGCACAAGGGCTTGCAGGTGGGGCTTCGTGTCGCGTGTGGTCTGCTAAAGCGCTGGAGCACGCCGTGGTTTAGCAGACGACACGAAGCCCCGCCTTTAATTCCCTATGGGCCTGCGCCGCTTAGCTTCGATGCGCGGAAGCGCTGAGTGCACTGGCGCTCCGCGGAGCGCGGCAACGCAGCGCCGTGTTCGTACTAAGAGTGGATGACCCTGTACATTCCCTAGTTTTGATTGTTTCCCTTTTCAGCCCTTGATGGGCTGGTATGATTGTACACCACATTTCTGCGTGAATTGAATAAAGGCAATAAAGAAAGAAAAAAAAAGGCTGTAAAGCCTAGAGGTCATACGACCTCGGTGGTACAGGTGGAACGAGGGAGCGCCGCCACCGTGCACTCGCTGCGTCGAACTTCGGTACCTCCGCTCCATCACACCGCGAGATGGCAGGAGCGGTTGCGGGGCCGACAGCCGGGCGAGCCGGCCCCTATTGCGCATTTGTGGAGGTCGCCGTCTAGTCGAAGCAGTTGTCGCGACGTTGCGCCCTTGTTTTCGTTCTTTATGTGCGATGAGAAGCTGTGCTTTTCGTGTGAGCAAGCCGTGAAATGGGCAAGAAGTGTTTCTTTTTTTGCCACGGTGCAAATCTGGCTAGGAGACCTGCACTGAAAAAGTGTCGCTTTTTGCTGCACCCCGAGAAACGGACCGCCTGAAGATATGGTGCCATGCGATTCCGCGCAAGGGCCGCGTGCTGCAGTCGACTGACTACGTGTGCGAGAAGCACTTCGAGCCGAGGTACGTGACGAAGATGTGGGAAGCAGTTTACAAAGGACTCGTTCTGGTGAGTGCACCGCGAAAGGCGGCTCTGGTAAAAGACGCCGTGCCCACGAAGTTTCTCGACTGCCCTGTTCATTTGACAAAGACAGGAAAAAAGGCGCCTGCGGACCGTTCGCACCCTCCTGCCACCAAATGTAGCCGTGTCAGACTGGAAATTTTTCTCTCCGTGCGAGAGCTACGCTTGTAACAATGATAATGTTGTGGGTTTATATTTGTCTAATTAGGTAAGCATTACTTAAAGGGGAAACTGAGACTCAGTTCCCCTATAATTACTTATGTCCACCTAGCGGATTTCCGCTGGAACTATTACGTCGTAAGCATTACTTTAACGTGACGGCGGCGAACGAGCCGTGCCGTCGTTCCTACTAAGGCGGCGAGCCGAGCGGAGGCTGCGACGACCAGCGTCTCAAGCTCCTGGAACAACACTGCGCGTGCCCAGCTTGCGCTTCGAGCACGCGCTGCCTTCTTTATTGTTTTCTTGATAGTCGGCGCCAAGGCACCGGTTGGGAGCGCCGACTATAGCGCCCCGCGTTGTAGCGTCAGTGGGCGCTACAGGGCCCCCCGCCCAGACGGAACGTTGATGACGGACGTGAGAGAAGCTAAGTTGGATCCTTGTACACCAGCCTGCATCTTAGGAGCGCCTTGTTGCTGGCGCACGCGCAGACGTCCTTCAGGTAAGCGGTTCCGGCAGTGTGTCATTCGCTGATGGCCTTGCAGAGCTGTCCGATATGTTTCCGGCGGTGGTTTGTAGCTTGTCGCAGGTCTTGCCGTCCAGCGGGCGGACAAACTCGAGAGCGCAGTGGCAGATCAGACGGTCCGTGCAGACGCCGTTTAGCTGGGCGAAGACGCACTGCTCGGAGTAGTCGCAGGGCTAGCCGCGAGGCCGGTGGCAGCCCGGCAGGTCAGGTGCTTGGACTTGAGGCTCACGGGCTCACATGGCTTGTAGAGCTAGCGGCACTCGCTGCACGAGGCCCCGCGAGGATCGCACTGGGCGTTGCTCGTGCAGGTGTCCTCGAAGATGGAACCAAGGGCGATGGTTGCCTTGGTGACCTACGCGTCGATAGGGCCGTGCATTCAAAGACGAACTTGCCATTGTCGGAGGGAAGCCTCTCCAGCTGGTTGATGGCGATCTTGGAGACCTTAACGGAGACGTCGTTCTTCACGGTGCTTAGGGTGGAGCGGTCGATGAGGTTCTTCAGGAGATGACCGTTGACGGTCCAGGTGATTCTCGCGTAGTCCTTGTGCAGACGCGAGAGCTGTGGGCCCCTCGGTGGGGGTTACCAGTGTGCGGGAATGAGCGCGCTGTGGGCAGCGCATCGATGCATCACTCGAGCTGGAACCGCGCAGGCCGGGTTGTAACCACCTTTGCAGGCTGCAGGGTTGTTCGAAAGTAATCCCCCGAGGGGGACGGCGGGGTTAGCGGAGCTTCTCCCAAGCGAGCACCCCTGAAAAAAAGCCGGGCGTCTGGCCGGGGGTCGCTTGTGCTCGATTTGTATTCCGGTGGGTAACCGGTGGCCGCCTGGTTTCGAACCCGTAACTTCCCGCAGCAGAGGCGGACACTCAACGACGAGGTCACGGCTGCGGTGACTTGCGGCGCTGCAGCTTGCCAATATCGAACACGGTGCCGGATCGTTGGTAGGACTAGTGAGGCTTAGCTGCTGCACGGGCGCCCGGTGGAACGTTCCCTCGAGCAGAGCCCGCTGACGGTCCGCACCGTGAGGGGCCGTGGGCCGTAGGGCTACCGGCGTCCCCGAGCCGGAACAGGTCCTCGTAAATGTCGTCCGAACCATCGGGGCCAGGGTCAGGCCCGTCAGCACTAGGCGCAGGGCCATTGTCCGAGGAGTGAGAGTAGCTGGCAGGTCACCGCTCCGCGTGGCCTCGTACCGTGACCGGCGTGCTGGCATCGTGGCCGGCGTGCTCGTACCGTGGCCGGCGTGCTCGTGCCGTGGCCGGCGTGCTCGTACCGTGGCCGGCGTGCTCGTACCGTGGCCGGCGTGCTCGTACCGTGGCCGGCGTGCTCGTACCGTGGCCGGCGTGCTCGTACCGTGGCCGGCGTGCTCGTACCGTGGCCGGCGTGCTCGTACCGTGGCCGGCGTGCTCGTGCCCTGGCCGGCGTGCTCGTACCGTGGCCGGCGTGCTCGTACCGTGGCCGGCGTGCTCGTACCGTGGCCGGCGTGCTCGTACCGTGGCCGGCGTGCTCGTACCGTGGCCGGCGTGCTCGTACCGTGGCCTGGTTAGCGCCGTGGCCGGTGAGCGCCGTTGCCGGTGAGCGCCGTGGCTTGGTGAGCGCCGTGGCCGGTGCGTCGTGGCCGATCACGTCCGGGTCACCATTGTAGGAATTAACGTGACGGCGGCGAACGAGCCGTGCCGTCGTTCCTACTAAGAAGGCGGCGAGCCGAGCGGAGGCTGCGACGACCAGCGTCTCAAGCTCCCGGAGCAACACTGCGCGTGCCGAGCTTGCGCTTCGAGCACGCGCTGCCTTGTTTTCTTGACAGTCGGCGCCAAGGCACCGGTTGGGAGCGCCGACTAAAGCGCCCCGCGTTGCAGCGTCGGTGGGCGCTACAACTTCAACAAACAGAACTAACTTCTGTCATATATCAACGCGACGTGACTGTCGTATGTTAATATTGACTCGTATACATGTTTATCACGTTATCACTAGGCACAGGACGCGCCTGCATGTATCGGAAGTTTCTCGAACGTTATCGATGCTTCTATCCATTGTCTCTTGTCACCGACGCTCATGTAATCTGGTTGTATGAGCGACGCGAATTGTCCAGAACTTTCTGGAAGACACGCGGGTACCAGGGATTAATCAGGAACCTTTGATGACTCATGTACAAAATCCGATGCGTTTCGCCGCTGATCAGATTTTCGACGATCGCCGACTGTGTTCGCCGCTTTCGTTGTGCTTCGAGTGTAGCTTGCTTTTGTGGGCACAGGTTCGCCCAATAAAGAATCAGTTTCGTCATACACAGTTTTACGACTGTTTACTTCAGCGCCACTACTACGTGACGTCTGGTGGAGGTGCACAATTTCACATGTCCGAATGCGAAGGCATCCTCCTATTGCAAACCTTCTAGCTGGGTAACTGAACATATTCAACAGATATCTGCGACGGTATCGTCAAAATGTCGTATTTGTTCGTCATGTTTATGTTTTTGCGCTCGTTATAGCGTGAAGGCTGACTTTTTTAGTTATTTCGAGCGGCGTTCGCGGCCCCGTTGCGACCATGCATGATACCTCGCCTCGGCCACGAGTACTGTGGCGCCATCTCGGGCCCTCTGCACAAAACGCGGACCGAAGTTCTCCCTTCACAGAGGCGCCGTTCGTACACCTAATATACTTCTAACACCATGGTTACGACGCTCACATTGGGACTGGGGATATGCGGGTTCGAATCCCGCCTCGGCAAGAAAGTTTGTTGTCCTCTCTTTCTTGGTAGTCTCCTTGCTACGCACCACAAATTACGGCTGGCTTAAACAGCTTCGCTGTTAAAAGAGCCTGGAATATTACGTTACTTGTGAGCAGCGAAGCTGTTTAAGCCATCCGTAATTTGGGGTGCGTAGCAAGAAAGAAAATGAAATAAACTTTCTTGTGGAGGCGGGATTCGAGCCCGCGTACCCCCGGTCCCAAAGCGAGCGTCGTACTAGGCTATGCAGCCACGCTTGCTGAACATGCATTTATAGGAACCATATGATTGCGTTCGAGTGTCGTCGTCTTCGTGCACAGCTGGCGCATTCGTAGCTCGTGCTCTGCGAGGTGAAGAGGTTTTGCGCGCTATGAGAGCGAGAGAGAGACGCATTCATGGAGCGGGTCTCCTGGAACGCGATGTCGGCATTGGAACGCGGTGTCGGTGTTGCAAGCTGTGTTATGCAACGCGCAGTCCGGGACGCACGAAAACAAATGATCATCATCATGAGTTATACGATGAAACGATCGCGCGCACTTCAGGAAAATGCTGGGCTACGATCGCCCAGATTCGCTGTTTCAAACGTTGCGCAGCCGAGTGCAAGGTTATTATTTTAACCAGTTGCCGATAAAAATAATTCAACAGGATTTCCAAAAAGAAGCCAAACAACAAATTAAAGCATGGTTACTTCATCGTCAAAACATTTGACAGGTATTGTGTGCATATGTTTTTTAATAAACAGTTCCTATTAAGATTTTCACTATTGTCTTGTAAACAAAAAGATTGTGTTCTTTTTATTGATGTATTTTTTTCTTCATTTTTACCCTTTTCCCGAAGAAATAGAGGGAGAAATTTTTTTATCAAATTAGTTTTTTTTCTCACGCTACTAGCACAGTAAAATATTCATGTTTAGTGTTCTTGTCAAGCTGTTGCGATCTGTGTAATATACGTTGTACTTCTTTTGCTAGCAGCGAGCTAGCAGCACCTCATGTCTGCCGTGACCCGCCCACAAGCCACTGGTGCTTATGCGGGCACGATATGTGTAATAAGTTGTGAGCTGCTGACATAAAAATGTATGTATGTATGTATGTATGTATGTATGTATGTATGTATGTATGTATGTATGTATGTATGTATGTATGTATGTATGTATGTATGTATTGTTACGCTAAAGCTATGGCAAGGACGGAAGAAGAGGAGAACGAAGTGCACTTGTCTTGGTAGGGGCCGCGCCGACACCAAGACCACTTGTCTTGGTAGCGGCTCGGTGTCGGCGCGGCCCCTTTTCATCAATTCATCTGTTCAATAAACACACCCCATCGTAACAGTTTTGGTGGACGGTGCTGGGTAAAACAACGGCGTCCCCGAGCAACGACGACGAACCGCCCGCAGAAGCGCAATCCGTGGAGCTTCGCCGAAGTCGCTGAATTGCCGGTCTGCCGCCAGAGATGGCTTCCGACTGCGACAACCCGTCGCCTTCTTCCAGCTCCCAATGGCAGCCCTACATCGAACCACGAACCTTCGCCGGAAAAGCCGGGGAAGACGTGGACGGATGGCTCAGCTTTTACCAACGCGCAAGTCGGTTCAATGGCTGGAATGCCACCACCCAGCTTAACAACGTTGCCGTCTTCCTCGAGGGAACCGCGTCAGTGTGGTTTGAAAACCACGAAGAAAGCATTACGACGTGGGAACGGTTCGCAGATGAAATCAAGAAGTGCTTCGGTGATCCGGCAGCTAAAGAGAAGCCGGCAGAACAAACCCTAATGCAGCGAGCCCAAGTTCCCGGCGAAACATGCACGACGTACATCGAGGAAGTGCTGAAATTGTGCAAGGCCCTGGACCCTCAGATTACAGAAGAGGACAAACTTCGTCATCTTCTAAAAGGGATCGCCGAGGAGGAGTACCAGTTCTTCATCGGAAAAGACAGCATCGACTCCGTCAGTGACGTCATTCGGCACTGCCGCACGTTTGAAGCCTTGAGAGCTCGGCGTATCACACCGAAGTTCGGGAGCCTGGCGGACGTAACTAACGTAGTCAGTGTTGACGTGGCCCCAGCTTCATCCGACCTTGCGTCAGTTATTCGGCAAGTGGTGCGCGAGGAGCTTGACCGACGTGAGGCGGCTTCCCTCTCCACTCCGCGGGTTCGAGAGCCCTTTGCTCACTGCGACTTCGGTGAGACGTCCATCACCGCCGCCTCCGCAGATGCCTACAACTTCGCTCCTCGTTCATGAGCGTCAAATCCTACTATGAACGCGCAACCCAGTTATCAGTTCCACGGTGGTTACTCACCCAGAGCACCTGCAGGTTCTCAAGAGTGGGATGGCCGTGCCAATTATCCAGCGAATGACAATTTCAGTGCATCCCGTGAGCGTCCCATCTGCTTCCAATGCGGTATTCGGGGACACGTCGCCAGATTTTGTCCTCATCGCCGTCGCACGTCACCACCATCACATGAGCCACCGTGCACTTTTTATCGGCGCAGCAATCGCCACGGTGACGGGACAGGCTAGCCTTCTGACTCCGAAGGCAGGACAAACGACCAGGCGAATTAACGTAGCGACTCACCAGCTTCTGTGCGGTTCTTGACGCCATCGCCTTCATGCCAACGCAGGTCTCCATCTCCGCGACGACGTCTGAGGTCACCGCCGCCGGGAAACTAGGCGGCGCGACCAATGGAGGTGAGGTCGCCAGTAATCATAGGAGCTACACGCTCCTATGCCTCCGCCCGTCACCATGCGTCATAACAAGATTCGTGTTTTAGTGGACAATGTTGCTACGTTGGCCTTAGTGGACACAGGAGCGAGTGTATACGTTATCAGCCTGGATTTCAAAACCCAACTAGGCCGTAAAGTGATGTTTCTCTGGGATAACGCTTATGCATTTCGTGCTGTGAGTGGACAGTTGCTCGGACCTATTGTAGTGTGCACCGCGAACGTTTATTTCTCTGATAACGTGTATCAAGCTGAATTTGCAGCGCTTGCTCAATCCACTGACAACGTAATTCTTGGCCTCGATTTCCTACAACAGTGCGGTGCCATTGTTGACTGCGGTACTGGCGAGCTTTTCCTCTCTCCTCTTTCCGACCTACCTGCGCCCTGTTCATGCACTCTCGCCGTAATTGAAGATGCTGTCTTACCGGCACGTTCCTTATCCAGAGTTCGAGTTGCTGCTTGCGGTGTCGATGCCGATACATTTGATGCAATTGCTGAGCCTGTGCCTACGACAGTTGTGAAGAAAAGTGTGCTCGTACCTCGATGCGTCCTCTCTGTGGCCTGCGGAACAACTACATTGTGGGTGTCAAATTTAGACTACCAGTCAGTTGTGCTACCCAGGGGTAGGCGACTTGCGTCTTTTGAAGTGAATACCAGCCTCCGCATAGGCGCTTTAACTGATGACACGTCCCACGAATCCCGAGAGCACGGGGCTGGCCCCGTTGTCGCTGAAGACTCGTTGCCTTTTCTAAAAATGGTAAACAAGTCGCTGTCTTCAGAGTAGCGTCAAGCACTGGTCAGCGTACTTAGCAGGCCTGCGTCATTATTTGATTTCGAGCAGAACGCTAGCAAAGTACGCGTTACCGCTACGCGGGCTCGCCACAGGATCGACACGGGTTCCGCGCATCCCATAAGGCAGAAGTCTTACCGCGTGTCCGCGTCAGAGCGCAAAATCATCGCTGGACACGTCGAACACATGCTAGCCAAGTTTCATCATCCAAGAATCCTCTAGCCCATGGGCTGCGCCGGTCATCCTTGTGAAAAAGAAAGATGGGTGCTGGAGGTTTTGTGTCGACTACCGGCGTCTCGATTCTGTGACGAAGAAGGATGTATATCCACTTCCCCGCATCGATGACGTTGTCGATTGGCTTCATTCCGCGTCCTACTTTTCATCTGTGGACCTCCGATCAGTCTACTGGCACATACCAATGCATTCAGCTGACAAAGAGAAAACCGCTTTTGTGATCCCAGACGGCTTGTTTGAATTCAAAGTCATGCCGTTTAGTTTGTGCAACGCGCCTGCAACATTTGAAAGATTTATGGACACGGTACTGCGCGGCCTGAAATGGGAGATTTGTTTGTGTTATCTTGATGACGTCGTCATTTTTGGCCGCACTTTTGCAGAGCACAACGATCGACTGGACATTGTTTTGACGTGCCTTGAACAAGCTGCCCTTACACTCAATTCAAAGAAATATCACTTTGGGCAACGACAGGCGCTAGTACTTGGATATCTAGTGGACAAGAACGGGGTGCGACCAGACCCACAGAAGGTCGCTGCAGTTAGCGGCTTTAAACAACCGCAGTCACCGCGCGAGCTAAGGAGCTTCTGGGGTCATTGCTCGTACTTTCGACGTTTTGTGCCCAACTTCATGGCTGCGCAAGGATAACCCTTTCATCTGGACAGCAGATTGCGATTCCTCGTTTCGTCACCTGAAGTTCCTGCTCTCTTCCCGACCCATAATTCTTCATTTTGACCCCTCTGCCACAACAGAATTGCACACCGACGCGAGCTGAATCGGCCTCGGCGCCGTCCTCGTGCAGCGCTTTGGTGACGCCGAGCATGCCATTGCCTACGCCATCTGTTCGTTGAGCAAGGCCGACCAAAATTACACCGTCACAGAGCAAGAGCGCTTGCCGTCGTCTTTTCTGTCCAGCAGTTCCGGCCATATCTCTACGCGCGCCGCTTCACGATCGTTACTGACCACCATTCACTATGTTGGTTAGTTGGTATCCGCGACCCATCTGGCCGCCATGCTCGATGGGCGCTACGTTTACAGGAATTTGACTTTGCAGTCCGTTACAAGAGTGGCCGACATCATGCGGACGCCGATTGTCTTTAGAGGCTCCCTCTACAAACAAGTGAAAGTGACGCCGACAATTTCGATGAGTTTCTAGCCGCCATCGACGATATTTTTTTTCCCGACCTGGCCACCTTCCGACAAGAGCAGCGTGACGACCGCAGCCTGGATGCCCTCTTCGCCTCAGCTGCTCAGCCAACGGGTAACAATGGCTTTGTCATTCAAAATGGCCTGCTCTACAAGAAGGATTATGCGGCTGATGGTGCCCGCCTCCTATTAGTGGTCCCTAAAAAAGTGAGGACCCACGTGCTCTTTGCTATGCACGAAGACTCGACCGCTGGGCACCTGGGTTTCACCAGAACATACCACCGCATTCAGGGCCGATTCTACTGGAGCAGTATACGACGGGATATAGAAAAGTATGTGGCCAGCTATAACAAGTGCCAGCAATTCAAGCGTCCTAATACTGCTCCGTTCTGACTCCTTCACCCTGTAGCACCACCATCTTCTCCTTTCGAAATGGTTGGAGTGGATCTTCTCGGCCCATTCCCGCGCTCAACAAACGAGAAACGTTGGATTATAGTCTGCGTCGACCATCTGACGCGTTATGCTGAAACCGCAGCGATGCCAACGGCCACGGATATTGATGTTTCAAGCTTCCTCCTGTCCTCCATTGTACTCCGTCATGGACCCCCTCGTGTTATTGTGAGCGATCGCGGTCGCCAGTTCGTGGCCGACGTAGTCGAAGAGCTGTTGCGTCTCTGTGCTTACCAGTTTCGCCACGCGACCCCGTATCACCAACAGACAAATGGTCTCGTCGAGCGCACTAACAGAACTTTGACCAACATGCTTTCGATGTACGTGGATTCCAGGCACAAAAATTGGGATGATATCTTGCCTTTTATGATATACGCCTACAACGCCAAAAGGCATGAAACTACAGGCTACAGCCCTTTCTATCTTCTTTATGTGAGATCACCCCGCAGCTTCCTTGACACCATTCGACATTTTACTCCTCATACGGACTCTTCTATGGCCCAGACTCTCTGCCGCGCTGAGGAAGCATTCCGCATAGCCCAGCTCTGTACGTTGGCATCCCAAGACCACTCTAAGATCCTCTACGATTCACGACATAAGAATGTGTCATACGACAAAGGGGACATTGTATGGCTTTGGACACCACTTCGCAAGCGCGGCCTGTGCCAGAAGTTTCTGGCTCGTTACACCGGGCCTTTCGTCATCACCGATCGCCTAAGTGATGTAACCTACTCGATTGCTGGTCTCGTGTCCAGTGGCTACCGGTCTAAGACACAGCTTGTTCACGTCACTCACCTGAAACGCGGTCATCCACGTGACTCCTAGTGGACGTAACAGTTACTCACCCAGCGGGCTTTGTCTGAGACGGGAGGAGTGTTACGCTAAAGCTAAGGCAAGGACGGAAGGAGAGGAGAACGTAGTGCACTTGTCTTGGTAGCAGTTCGGTGTCGGCGCGGCCCCTTTTCATCAATTCATCTGTTAAATAAACGCACCCCATCGTAACAGTATGTATGTATGTATGTATGTATGTATGTATGTATGTATGTATGTATGTATGTATGTATGTATGTATGTGTGTATGTATGTATGTACGTACGTACGTACGTACGTACGTACGTATGTATGTATGTATGTATGTATGTATGTATGTATGTACGTACGTACGCATGTATGTATGTATGTATGTATAATGCGTAAATTAGAACCTCTGATATGTGGAAGCGGTTTAGAGCATTTTTCTGAAAGCTAAAGATAATGGTGTTAAGCATTTGTTCACAGAAACAGTGGCACTCCTGTTTTTGCAATGGTGTGCCGAAACACAGACTCACTTTCAGAAACAAACAAACAAAAAAATCCTTGTGATACTTCTGCAGGTAATACGTTGTGCAAATTCCTAGCGTCCTGCACTCACCTGTTCTCAGCCAATCAGCTGCACATTCTAGAGAGCGTGTGGCTGTGGCAACAACGGACAGCCTAATGTCTAAAAGAAAAGATGCTTTTAATAAAGCCAATGCCGACGTAAAGCAACGCGGTGCATAATGAATAAGCGAAACGGTGGTGGCACAGAACTTCTTATGCCTCTTATCGCCGCACAAGAATGAAAAAGTGAGACATCTGTTTACTTACATAAGTATCCTTGACATGTGTTAGCGCTCCATGTATGGGACAGTCACCGTGGTAATCAATTTGGCAGTCATCGCAAACTGAAAATAGGAAGTGTTAAGGTCACACTTCAGCTTTCGAATGCAGCAGAACTGGGACAATGCTTCTACTGATAGCACAGAAAATAACGAGCGCACTCTGAAATTACCGATGCTGTCCTCTACACTCTATAATGTGGCAACATTGTCTATGTAGGGAGGAAGACGAAGCAGAGAAGTGTAATACTACGCGTTGTAACACGCAAGCATTCAAACTACACACACGCATGCGCACACGCACACTTAGATGCGCACATACACACAAAAAAAGAAGATAGAAAAAAAGGGGCCGCAAACACACTGCTGAAAGGCGTCCGCCAAGTGGCAGCACCAGAACACGACGACGCCAGAGAGAACCAATACGGCGGCGTCGCTTTGTAAAGGCGGTGAGGATTGGGTTATAGGGTGTCTCCACCCTGAACAGCGGTACTTGTATCGACGCACCCTACTGCCTCTTAATACCCCTCAAACTTAGTAAAATAGTGACACGCTTTGAAGAATACCGCCTCCTCCTGGCGCGCCGTGGACGAGACCGACGCCGCGTCGCTATTGGCCTAATGACATCACGTGGGCCCTTGTGCCGGCTTCGTTTGTTTACAGTCGCGCTCCATCTCCATTTTCGCTTGAGGAGCGCCTACTGACTGGCGATGAGCGTATGTTGGCGCCGTTGCTCTTCCGTGTTGTTTTGGTTTGAAAACACTTTGAACTAAGTTTTGCGGCAAGTTGGACGTAGTTTCACGGAATTTTTAATCACAATGACCTGCTGCGCCTTCAGACGCCAAAATAGTTACAGCAAAGGCAAGAAGCTTAATCGTTTTGTAGGCCAACAGGCGTGAGTTCGGGAGCACGCGAGGCTACGTGTGAAAACGTGATTACGAAACTTTTAAGATTCATCACAATCATTTTGACAACATTTGAGGCTCGGTCGTGAAAACTCACCTTAGGAAAGCAACTCTACCTTTTACCAACTCTACCAACAGAGCAAAATAGCTTTGTTTGCCTCTTTTGTTTGTGTTTGTCGTTGACGGTCGCCCGGTGGATTTGCGATACAAAGGCACCAATGAAAAGCGTGCGTGCTCTCCCGAAATCGAATTACGGGGTGCATCCGCCGCCGAACGACAGCATCATAGGTCACCGGCTCGTTCACTGGCTGCTTTAATCGTCGTTAATTTAGTCGTTTGCTCGTTCGTTTAGTGGTTCGATTGCTTGTTCGTTCAACTATTATTTCGTACGGCCACTATGTCTCTGAGACGCACTTGCTACAGGACACTAAGGCTGGTGCGTACGTGGCCTCCGCCAGCCTTTGAGCGTCATAGCTCATACGCGCCGCGAATATAAGTGGCAAGGACGGAGCGGATTATTTAGCATACTGAGGGTTTGCTGGAGGCTAGGATGTTGGCATGCGATCGTAAACGTGTTATTTACAATCATTTGCAACAAAATCTTGCGACACGCACTTGCCAAACGTAGCGCACGCGTTACATTCGGAGTCATGGTACGGCGTCAGCGCTCCTGGAGATACAAAAATAGTTATCAGGACAAGAAAAAGAAGCTGTCGTCACTGAATTTGTATATATATATATATATATATATATATATATATATTGTGAGACACGGTTTAGGCAGTCATACTCTTCATTCCCCCGAGCGAGAGCCCCACCACCAGGACCCTAAACGGTGATATGAGTATGTACAGATGAGAATATGAAGCGTATAATTAATGCTCCCTCGAATTTCCCCGCGCGAGCAAGCGACCAGCCAGGCCGTGACTTAGCCAGGAGGGAAACGCCGACTGAATAGTTTTAGGTGCGAAATTTGAACGATATCCGAACCACGATAACGATGGTCCGAAGAAACATCGACGGGAGTAACGCAATAGTTCACTGGGGATGTTTGTTCATTAACAATGTAGGGTTCAAGGAAGCGGGATTCAAACTTCTCACACAAACAGGGTGAACCAGGTGAAACAATTCGCGTCCAAACCGTGGGAACAAATTGGCGTCCATAGGAGCACTTCCTCGCCAGGATGAAAGAAGACGTCTCGACGAGAGATGTCGTAACGTTGCTTGCGATCTAGCTGACAAGACTTCTGCGTTGAAGCGAGCACGTTGTCAATTCGTCAATTCTCGTGACAAACTCTTCGGGTATACTGGCCGAGGTATTAGCTGGGGCATTGAAGAAGCTGGCGTCAATGGTGAATGTCGGCGAACGGCCGTAAACTAGGTAGAAAGGTGAGTACCCCGCAGTTTGTTGGATAGCGGTGTTATGAGCAAATGTCACAAAAGGTAGAAATTTGTCCAAATTGTCGTGGTTTGGCCCGATATACATTGATATCATATCTGTTAGTGTGCGGTGAAATCACTCTGTTAAGCCATTTGTTTGAGGGTGGTATGCCGATGACGACCTATGAACTCTGCCACAAGCTATGAGTACTCCTTCGATCATTTTTGACATGAAAGTCTAGCCACGATAACTCAACAGTACACGAGGTGCACCATGACGCAGCACAATGACATCCAGAAAGAAGTCGGCAACGCCTGGGGCCGAGCTAGAGCGTAGAGGAGCGGTCTCTGCGTAACGTGTTAGATGGCCAACAGCTCTCACGATCCATCGATGACCTGCCGGCGTTATGAGCCGAGGGCCGACTAGGTCTTTCCCAACGATGGAAAAAGGTGCCTCGGAACATGGGATTGGCTGTAAAAACCCAGCAAGAGGCGAAGTCGGTCGTTTCCACCGTTGACACTGGACGCAAGAAGCGACGTACTTGTCCACAAAGGTAGACATGCCTGTTCTAAAGAAACGGCTCCTAAAGCTGTGGTATGTTTTCTGCAAACCCAAATGGCCAGCAGATGGGTCGTTGTGAAAGGCTTCAAGGACTTGTGTGCGCAGCGAACGTGGCAGAACTAGTACCCAGCGGTGTCCGTCGGAGTTGTAAATGTAGCGGTGCAGCACATCGTTGTCGAGCTTAAATAGTCGCATTTGTCGACGTAATGTGGCATTTGGTGCAGAAGTAGTTCTGCACAGGCTTTGGATAATGCTGTTGCAGTAGGCGCAGAACGTTGACACGAGGCGAGATTAGGGGCGCGATTGGAAGATAACGTGCCCGTAACCGGTAGATGTAATAACGTAAGTGGAGACTAAGTCTCATCATCAAGTGGCGAGCAATGGAGAGACGTGCTCGAAGATAATAGTGGCAGGGGGCAGCTAGACAGAGCGTCGTTTTTCCCCAGATTTGTAGACAACGTCAAAAATCGTACTCTTGTAATCGGACCACCCAGCGACCAAGGCGTCCAGACAAATATTTCATTAATGACAACCAGCATAAGGCGTGGTGGTCGGTTATGACCGTGAAGTGGCGTCCATATAGATATGGTCGAAACCTTTGTATGGCCCAAACTACTGCGAGGCATTCCTGCGCTGTTATCAAATAGTCCTTTTCGCCAGCCGTTAATGCGTGACTGGCATAAGTAACAATTCGCTCTCGTGCAGTGGTATCCCGCTATGGATGGACAGCACCTATCCCATGGCCCTCGGTGTGCAGACAAGTTGGTGCGTTCTCATCGAAGTGACAGAGGACAGGGTCCGCTGTCCTTGTCAACCAACCGGCCCAACCGGCTTGGAAAGAAAGTTCGCAGTCGTCTGTCCAAGGGAAAGCAGTGCCCGACGTCAGCAACTTGTGCCGCGGCGAAGCCATGGCAGCAAAATGACTGATGAAGCGGCGGGAGTAGGATGCCAGGCACAAGAAACCTCCTAATTCTTTTTGATTTTTGGGGCGAGCGAAGCGAAGCACGGCAGTAACATTGGCGGGATCTGGTCGAACGCCATCTCTACTGATAAGGTGGCCCAACACTTTGATGTTCTTTTGGGCAAAGTGGCATTTCTTTGTGTTGACTTAGAGTCCAGCGTTGGAAGTGAATGTAAAAACTTCGTCCAAACGCTTAAGGCGCTGACAAAATGCCCAAAAAATAACGATGTCATCTAAATACCACAGACGGGCCTTCCACTTAAGGCCGCGTAAAACTATCGATCATGCGTTCAAATGTTGCAGGAGCATTACATAAACCGAAGGGCATGACGTTGAACTCGTAATGTCCCTCTGGTGTTGCAGAGGCTGCCTTGTCCTTGTCCGCTTCCTGCATGGGTATTTGCCAGTACCCGGATCGGAGGTCTAGACCTGAGAAATATTTAGCGCTCTGGAGGCAGTCTATGACATCATCGATTCTTGGCATCGGATATACGTCTTGGCGTGTGATCTTATTAAGTGCTCGATAATCGACTGAAAATCGTACAGAGCCGCCTTTCTTGCGGACCAACACAACAGGAGACGACCAAGAACTGGACGATGGCCGAATGATGTCTCTTTTAAGCATGTCGTCAACGTTGTCTGCAATAATTTTGCGTTCCGCGGAAGACACGCGATACGGGCAGCGGCGTACAATCGACCGGCCTTCGGTTTCGATGCGATGCACTGCGACGGAAGGGCGCCCCAGAAGCTTGGAGTAAACGTAAAATAAAGCCCTGTGTTCTTGCAGTAGGGCCAAAATGTCTTCTTTCTGCGCAGCATTCAGAGCGGGATTTATCTTTTCCGTTAAAGCAGCGACAGCAGCATGGTAATCAGTTGTGGTTGACAAAGGTGGTGATTCGGTGTGAAAGGGTACCAGCGGAAGAGGTTCGGTGTCAGTAAAACAAGTCACAGTGGTAACCTGGGAGAGCACAACTGGCGAAGTAGTAGGGTTACGAACAGCGACGAACGCTCTACCGCCCTGACGCTGCACCAGCCCACCAGAAATGCAGCGACCACTTGCAGCAATGAACACATCACCATTAACAATAGTGTCGTAAGTCAGTGTTAGAATTGCCCGCAGGGATAAAACTGTCGGTTGACGTGACGAAACGTAGGCTATGAGCATCGACAGTGTACGAAGATAGAGTGTCCGTCATATTGTCGCGATACACAAATCTCAGGGTCTTTACTATAGTAGCACTGCGCCGTACTCGGGAGAAGATAACAGAGAGGCGCCAACAACAAGAATGTCTTCTTCTCTTGATGCCTTCCAGAATCTCGAGCAGCCCTGTCGTCATCTTTGTCGGCACCAGGGCGCACTTGCGCACGAATACCGACGCGGCAATTTCAATATTTCGCTGATGGTAAGATATGAAAGCTTAGGCGGAGTACAGAAAGTCCCATCCAAATATTGCGTAGGTACACGAAGATAGCACGACGAAGTGAATGTGGTGAAGAATGCCATCAGTGAAAACACGCGCAGTGCAAACACCGGAGGGCTGAACAAGAACTGCATTAGCACAACGAATGGGAGGGCCATTATATGGTGTCTTCTCTTTTCGCAATGGAGAACACAAGTGAGTATTAATAACGGAAAGCGATGCACCCGTGTCAACCAAGGCTTCAGTCCGTACACCTTCAACACACACCAAAAGTACATTTGACGGGCACGCCGGAGGTTCACGTTGTCCAAAGGATGCAGCTTTCCCTCCTGAAGCTGCACAATTTATTTTTCCGGGCGGTGAACGGAGGATGACGTAGCCGGTCGAAGAGGGGAAGAGGAGCGCCGCATCGGTGATGGAGAGCGTCGGCGCGGCAAGCGCAATGAACCGGCAGCATTGAATTCCTGCGGAGATGGAGAATGTCGTGGATAATAATCGCAGTAAGAATGCTGACGTTGTGGTACAGGGCCGGAAAACTCAACCCTTTGAAACCCGTCATAGCCATCTTGCTGACGGCGTCGGCAAAACCTTGGAATGTGGCCACGGATGCTGCAATAGTAGCAAACAGGTCGAGGTCAGCTCCATGCGTTGTAAGGCGGAAGAGGTGGTGGTCTTGTAGTGACAGGATTCAGAGACCCGTGCGGTGCAGGTGCCTGATGTGGTGGCTGCTGGGAGGGTGGTACTATAGAGGCAACCTGAGCGTAAGGTGACGTAGGGAGGAGGTGTGAGTTCGGGATTTGCGGGCAGGTCACGGCAGCTATCTCTTCCCTCTCGATATGACGGAGGCCGCCACCAGGAGACGTCATATGAACGTCAGGAGGGGTTGACGAAGCTTGGGCGTGCAGTTCCTCACACATGATGGAGCGAGTCAGGGCACGTAGCTCGCTCTCGTTGGACGCCCTGAAATCAGATGTCTCAGGTTGTAAGCGGATCATATTAAGCTCATCGAGGCGCTGACACGTACTGATGATGTTTGCGATGGTAGTGGGGTTCAGCACTGCAAGAGCATTGAATGCCAAAGTCCCACAACCCTTGAGCAGGTGGCGTACACAGTTAGTCTCTGCCATCGAGGTGTTCACGCGGCGGCCGAGGGCGAGGACGTCCTCTATGTACGAAATGTACGGCTCGCCCGAGTGCTGGACACGCTCAGCAAGCTTCTTGTGGCGATATCTGAGCGGACAGAAGACTTCGCGAAAAGCTGGTGTAGGTGGTGTTTAAACTTGCTCCAGATGACGAAGCCGAGCTCATGGTTGCAAATCTAAGTTTTGGTGACGCCGGTTAGGTAGAAGGCGACGTGCGCAAGTCTTGCAGATTCATTCTAGTGGCTAAAGTCACTCCGGCACTGGTATTGCTCCAGCCAGTCGTCAACGTCGTCACCGCGAAGTCTAGAAAACCCCTGTGGATCCTTCTGAGGGGAGGTGACCGTCCAAGGAGGCGTTCCCGATGGAGCAGGCAAGGTGGATGTCGTGGTAGTGGCCTGCTGGTCTTGAGACATGGTCGAGTGCAGTTGGTAGAGGCGGCGACCCGAGCGCAGCGCCAGGGATGTAGCGCAGGTGATGCTGGAGAGAGACCCACAGCGAGAGGTACGAGGATCGATACCCAGCACCTCCAACACTTGTGAGACAAGGTTTAGGTAGTCCAACTCTTCTTTAGGCCCTCGAGGGAGAGCCCCACCACAAGACCCCAAAGCGGTGATGATGAGTATGTACAGATGAGAATATGAAGCGCATCAATAATGTTCATATATATATATATATATATATATATATATATATATCCCTTGGTTTAGGAATCCTGCGCTGTACAGGAAGTTACTCCGAGCTAGAACGCCAACGCGTACGCGTAAAGCGCACTGTATTGCTATGCGTGCATTCACTCTCCGAAAGGTCGTCTGCTACGCTCAGGTGTTGTAGGCGGCGCCATGGTCGATGAGGGAGCGCGCCAACTAATGGCGAATTCCATTGGGAGAACAGGAGCACTGAAAAGAAGCACGCTGAAAGTGCTCTTTCAGAGGCGGCGTGTTTCAGTGGTCAAACAGGAGTGGGAGCGCCGTCATCCAGTGGCAGAACAAGAGCAGTCTCTATCTAAGGAGCACCTCTTCTTCTTGTAAACCCAGCTTTTTGGCTTGTCGATGAGCCCTAGATGCCTCTTTACGCTCTTCTATAGCTTGTTTTATTTCCTTGTTCCACCACTTACGTGGTTTCCTCTCGCCAATCCAACAGTTGTTTTGCGGTGTCCGCCTTATTTCGTGCTGCATAACGTCCACCAGTTCCTTATATTCCCAGACTGCTGTAGGAAAAGCCTCAATTTTCTTATCTATGTTGTTTGCGATTTCTGTTATTAGCTCGTCATTCATTTTGTAAAAACTCTGAGCCTATTGGTTCATGTTCTGGGCCAGTATCTCTCCCAAACTTTAATGCTAAACATCTATGATCACTTCCCAGGCTATTTTTTCCATTTTCGTCTATTATCATTGGGTCTAGTTGTTCGTAGACAATTTCTGAGACTAAGGCGTAGTCGATACATGACTGCCTGTGTTTCCGCATTGCCACGTTACCTGTCCATGGTTACTCTAAATATGTCACGCCATCTAGCGGCGGGCGCGAAGTATTACTGTTTTTGTGTCCGAGATTCTAGCGATGGCGCGCCGGTGCTTGCTAGCGTAAGGTGCCTGGATGCACCTCCTTGTCCCCTGCTAGTGGAGCGGGCGAGGAGGGAAGCACTTAGGCACCCACTGCTATGCTGCGAATTATTCCTCGCAGATTGCGGGCATTCGTGCCAGGCCGCTAAAGTGTCGGGCTATGGTGCTTGCGCAAGCAAATGTAGTTGTAAGTACGCCCAGCAAAGCAGGAAATTTTTAGTCGAAGCATTATAAATACACGCAGCTCTCCGCAAGGTAACGCGAAGTCATTTCAATTTGTCGGTTCACTTAAACACTTTCTGCTAAGAAATCCGGCAAAATAACGCTGCAATCTTAAACTAGACTTAATCACGTCAATATTATGCAAAAATAATGACTACATATGCCTTGTTAATCTAACCAAGGAGTTTGAAAGTAAGCAATCTGTAATTTATATGTGGTAAGGGTTCACATAGGGTGAGTGACGTCACCACACGATAATATGAGGTTCGTATGTCTTCTGCGCCCGACAGCGACATGACGCGCAAGAAAGTCCGCAGTTCCGCCCCCTTCACGGGCTAGAGGCGCAGCTACCGCGCTGCAGGCGGGCCCCTGGCGCGGCGGCGCGTGCTAAACGGTGCAATGATGTAACACGGGGCACCACTCGCCACTTTCCACAGCTGCTTCTCCTCTCGTGAGGAGTGCAAACATGCCTCGACCAAACAAGGTGAGCGTTGCTTCTACGTCATGCGCCAGAACACCCAGGGATAGGCAACATTAACATGATCTAACGGAAGCAGAGAACGAATAATGTTTCGCTCGCAGACGCTCAAACGCGGAATCTATATAATGCTTCACACCACCATAATTGCTCTTACGTAAGTTTCGGTCGTAATTTCTTTAACCAAGAGAAAACAGTCTGCATAGCCTGTATAGATAGAATGATAGATAGGTAGATGGATGGATGGATGGATGGATGGATGGATGGATGGATGGATGGATGGATGGATGGATGGATGGATGGATGGATGGATGGATGGATGGATAGATAGATAGATAGATAGATAGATAGATAGATAGATAGATAGTGATTAATATAAAAGACAAAGTGAGTGAAGTAGGCTAACATGCTATTATCACAATTCTATGAATAATGAATTTCCCATCGCGACGCGCCTCAAAATAACATCGTTCTCTAGCTTGGCGCGTAAAACCACAGAATATTATTTTTATTTACCCGCTGAGCCATCGCGTTATAAATTCCAGGAGGTCGTTAATTAAACAAAGAGCCGTGTTGCACTTGCAGAGGCCACTGTCCTCAGAAGCCGCTTGGTTTTGACGTCCTTTCTTGGCCGCTTTGAGCTGGTTGCGTCACTTGTGGCAGACCTTTCGAGCACTGCAATGTGTAACACGGAAGTTTGCAGCACGCTTTGGTTTATGGTTGTGACTTTATAAGTTGGAGCGACGCACACCTGCTTCAGCAATAGTCGTAATGAGAACAGGCATAGGCTTCTATGAGCTTCAGTGAGTAACGACGTGATGTTAAGTGCTCACACACAACACTGCTGGTCATCCTAGCCCTGCAGAGCCGCTGCGGTCGTCTTGGCCCCATTACGGTAAAGACAACAGTACTGCGGCGACATTAACTGCTGCGGAAGGAGGCACAACGTGACCAGATGAGGCAAGCAAACTACTGGAGATGGCGGCGCCAGGTGCGCTCTTGACGTTCCGATGCGAAGACACAGCTGCTCCACAGTTCAAGGTGTGCTTAGCACGTGCCTGATTGCACGCGTCACGTTCGTCGTCGTTTTCTTCCATAGCTGGCTCTATCTTGAAAGCGATCGTCTTACGCGCAGGACGGATGGACCAACGTTTGGCTCGGAGAGTTTTCTCGGTGGGTAACCATAGGAATGCTTACTGATTTAAAATGCGCTCTCATGGGCACGCGATGAGACGCAAGAATGTCACGCAGAGCTCACAGCTGCTGCTACGCAGCGCCTGGAAATCTGTTGGCACGTGCAAAATGTCGGGCATGCTCCTGCGTGCAGCCCACACTGTAAAAGAAAATACCCCCACATGGAAATTTTAACAAGGTGATGTGCCCTATATACACCTATCCTTGAATATTTACTCTGATGTATGGGAGAAATACAGCAGCATTCCCTCGTTTCACTCTGCTCGCTACCTACGGGAGGATAAGGGCGGACATGACGTGATTTTACTCCGCCTTCAAGATTTTGTTCTCTGCGGGAACTCCGCACAGGGAGCTTTAAAAAACTCCCCCGCCGGGACAGGTTGGTTACGTGGTGCTTCCCATAAGGCTGTGCGCCTCGCCAGCGACCGGCCGCGGTCGGCGGAGTCGGCGGTGCTCATGGCTGACGGTTTGTTTACATCTGTGAAGTGTCGTTCTGTGACAGCGTTTCGCCGACTTTCTTACCTATACTTCCTTCCAGAAAGTGTTATAGGCGTGCCTGAAGCTCACTGTATCTCATATTCAAGTACGTTAGCTGTGATCACTCTGCTGGCAACGATGAATGCAAGAGCAAGGATTTCAAGTGCGGAAAAAGGTTTAGGTGTGACCACGAAGCTACCGGTTGACTCGTGATGTCGGCTCAGGTTTCTGGCTGTGCTTTCGTGTTGCGTGACCTTGACTTGTGTTCTTCAGTGTGTGAAATACCACTGTTATGTCCTTTTGAGTATATTCTGGCAACGCCCGGTGTAAAGCTGCGTAGCAATGGCAAAAGCAGCCACTGTTCGAGCGACAACGTCCAGGATAGCCGCACATGAATGAAATATTCCGACACCGTTACGGTGCTGTGCTGTCAGTAAGACCATGGTGCAAGCAACTGTTTTGCTGGGCCCGCGGCTTTAAGCCCGGGCACGGCTCCAGGCCGCCGACAAACGCTTCGGATGGCCCGGCCCGGCCCGCGGGCCGGGCCGGGCACGTGCAGTGCTCTAGGCCACAATAAGTATGATGTCGTGCGTGGAATTTGGAAAGGAGTAATGGTGCCAGCGCTAACATTCTCAAATACCATTCTATGCTTAAAATCAGATATCTTGTCGGGTTTGGAAGGTAACCAAAGACCAGTAGGCCGGTTGGCTTTGGGAGCCCACGGTAATACCACAAATGAGGCAGTGTAGGGTTGCATGGGTTGGGCCTCTTTGAAGTCAGAGAAGCACAGAGCAAAATTAGTTTTGAGGAAAGGCTCAGGAACATGGATGAAAATAAATGGGCGGCTAAGGTGCACAAGTATCTCTACATGAAAAGCGTGGACACAGAATGGAGGAAGAGGTCAAGGAAGTTGGCAACCAAGTACAGGATAATCGAAACTGTAAATAGACAACCAGGAGTCATCAGAAAGAAAGCGAGAGAAATAGAGACCGTGAATTGGATGGAAAGAATGGAAACAAAAAGGACAATGGAGATTTACAAGAATGCGAAGAAATAAATTAGAAGGGAAAACGTGCACGATAACACAAAGGGCAGTGCCTCGCTATTTGAGGCTCAAGCCGGTTGCCTAAGGACCAAAACATACCGGAAGAAATATTCGGAACTAGAAGAGGCATGTGTATGCTGCAGTAAAGATCCAGAGACCACTCAGCACATCTTAATGGAATGTGACGGGATTCACCCAACGAGAACCGTAGGTAACATAGAACTTCCAGAAGCGCTTGGGTTTAAAGTGGAAGGAAACATCAACAGATCATCCGTAGGGATAAGCAAGAGACGATTATAGTACTGGTGCAAAAAAAGCAGGGAAAAGATTGATACGACCTGACCTCATACGTAGGGGCACAAGGTAAATTTAGAAAAAAAGAAGAAAAAAACATTAATGAGAGGTATAGAAAAATTCTAGATAAAGAACATGTATAGTATACCTGATTAAATCAAGCAGGCTAGGTGACTATTTGTCGCCGCCCCGTATCAAAGGGCATGCCAATAAATCATCATCGTGATCACGCCTATTTAAGCAGCTGCCTCCTTCAATGAAGACTTCACCTCGGTACCCGCCTGTGTCTGCGTCAGTCTGTTCGGCCGCCGACACGGCCTGCCCCTGCGTTCACGCGTGCCTGGCGTGGCGTCCATTGCAGCCACGCCTATACAACATTGGCGGCGAGGTTAACTACAATGCATCGTAGTCAAATGTAAGTCATAGACTGCGATATTACTTCCGCAGCAAGCCATTTCGTCTTGCTACTGTCTGCCACTGCTATTTTCCGGCTCCTTCTCCTTCTTCGGGAACCCTGATCTGATCAAGCCTTACTCCGGCCTCTTGCCTCCTGCTTCATCTCCTGCCTTTCCGTCCTGCCCCGTCATAAATGCCGCCATACCTCCACCTCCTTTCCTACAGTGCCCCGGCATGCCGGCAATTGTCTGGTATGATTGGCGTCGCGACTTACAGGTGTACATCGACGCCACTGGCAGGGACGCCACGCCGGCGCTTAAGAAGGCGCTACTACAGTGGCTAGAAGTATATTATAGGCACTGTAGCGCTACTGCTGAATGCGTGAAGAGTGGAAGGCGTCAGGATTTACTTCGCTGCTCTCGAAGACCAGACGCAGGCTGGTGCTGACGGGGGAACCAGCGACGCCGAGGCCGCTGATGTATACGAAGAGGCGCTGGCGGTACTCAGCACGTGTTTTGCACCAGAAGAAGACAAAGTAACTACACGACTTCAGTTCAAGAGGAGTTCGTGCGGGTTTGGGGCAACAACTGACATTATGCTAAGAGATCAAATTCTCGGAGGATTGTTGTCAAACCCGTTACGCAGAAGATTCATACAAATGGGCAACGACTTTACATTCCAAAAGGCCATGGACGTTGCCAAGAAGGAAGGGTGTACTGACATATTAATGCAACAGCTCAGCGTTCTACATGTAGACGCTGTTACGCATCGACAAGCACCACAACATAGCCGGCTCAATGAGCGTCGCCTGCGACGCGACAGGCAAGATGGAGGCCTTCCAGCCAATCCGGGTCAAGGGCTAGACGGCGGCAACTGGACCGGCCTCTCTCCCAAGTCGGGTGGAGATGGCCGCCAGCGATACGAGCCCCCCCCCCCCCAAACCGAGCAGAGTTCAAGATGGCGGACAGTGAGAGCAAGGAGGTGGGCCTCCCCGTCAGGGAAGAAGGCAACCGGGCGCCTTCTCTCCCTCCGCGTCGTCGACTCGAGCCGACGGCTGCTTTCGTTGCAGGTCGCCGCATCGTTGGGCAAATTTTCCTGGTTGCCCGGTGTGCCGTACGTTATGCCAGGCTTCCCGAAATAAAGGCCATTTCTTTCAAATGTGCGGTTCTTCTGGATACGCACCAAGATTCGTTGACGCGTTGATACGCAGGCCAGCGCGGTCACGCATACTGCGACCATTCTGAATATTGAAGACGCTGTCGGCGCCCTCTCCCTCATACGCGTCCCCGTTCAAGTCAGCGACGTGGTACTGCCATTCAGGATTGACACCGCAGCGGTGGTGTCATTCATGCATCTTCGAGACTACCAACAGTACTTTGCACACATCTCGCTTCGGCCTCGCCATCTGGTTCTCAATAACTACTCTGAACAGGTTGTCAAGATATTGGGATCCTTTAGAGCAGCAACATACTTTCAAGGCAAGTCAGCATCTGTCCACTTCTATGTGACTGAAAGAGGCTCATCACTTCCCCGCCTCGATGCCATCAAGGCATAGAAGATTGTAATTGAAGGCGGAACTTTGTCCTTTACCGAGGTGTCGCCCCTGCCACTGGTCTCTGGCCTTACGTCGCGTCGGACTCTCGTGAACGTGTACGGCGCGGCGGACTTTACAACTACTCCGCAGGCCAACCCCTGTTCGACGTTACCGCCGGCAAGTGTGAACCAGTGCAGAGTGTTAGAGCCTCCTGCTTCAGCGGACTTGCACAGTGCAGCGGACCATGCGACTGTACTCCGCGCTAGAGCACTGCACGGGCTTGGGCTTACCCGAAAGCCCGGGCCTGGTAGGACAGTTTTATCACGGGCTCGGGCCGGGCTCGGGCACGGCATGTTCTTTTTGACCCTGGCCCGCGCTGGGCTCGGACTTTCTGGTGGTGTGCATGTAACGTGCAGCGAGCTATCCTTAGCGTGTCTCCACTCCGAAAACCCTGTTGGCCCGGCGCAGCTGGAAGCTAGCTGTGCTACTCCTGTGTACTTCCATTTTCTTCCGTCGTATTTTGCGCTGTTTGAACAGAATGTACAAGTCCAGAAAGACCGAAGTCGCCTCAAATCAAAGGGTACCATTGTATTTCTTAACTAAATGAATGTACCAAATGCTTTCAGCGCGGTGCAAGCGCGTTCACGACTTGCTGATTCTTAATAGGCGAATTGGCAAAACGATGACTCGTAACATAAGATAGTTCGTCATGCGGCTGAAATGTGGTACTGCGTCCATCCATGATTGCACGCATGTTCTCAACAAGCCGCCTAGCAGCAGCGCATTACGCTGGACCCTGGAGGAACGAGAAGCTTTCTTTCTCACATTTACTCCATCCATGCGCTGGCTCACGACCGGTCGTGGCTGCGCTTCGGCTATAGCGTACTAGAATACAGTTGAGTGGGACGAGCGGCTGGGGCGGCGCATGCTTTACAGTGAGGCGCCCGACGTGCAAAAATACTGTGGCGGCGCTGCGATAGAAGTGGATTGGACCGCATCAAGGTCGCGCCATTGGAAACTGCTGGCGATACTGCTCGGCAGGGTCATTCGAACTACTTCGCGCACTGGTATTTGCGTTCAGACCACTCAAATGGTGTTCATAATTGCATCAGACATGTATTTATGCAGTAAGAATAAGTCATTTCATTCTTTTCTTTATTTTGTTGTTTAATGCCACTCGGTGATCTTTTTCGGTCTCGGGCCGGGTTCGGGCCGGTTTCGAGCCGCGCTCGGGCCAGGCTCGGGCCTAAGGTAAAGGGGTGGCGGGCCGGGCCGGTCTCGGGTCAGGCCATAAAACTTTTGGTCGTGCTCGGGAGGGCTGCCCAACGTAAAAACGGGCTCGGGCCGGGCCCGGGCCCGTTTTGGCCCATGCAGTGCTCTACTCCGCCCTACTTCAACGCCAACAACCATCTCCCAAAATCAAGTGTCTTGACGACGAGCTTCAGAGACAATTCAGGTGAACTGTCAACAATCTGTTAACTTACGTGTTGAGCGTATACAACTAATTTTTTTTACAACCGTGCGCGTACTAAAGCACATATCCCTACTATGACTCTTTTCCAGCAGTCAGATGCTGCTACAGCCATTCCTGTTCCAGCAGTGAAATCGTCTTTAGCCGCACAGTGATAAGGCACATCAGCAAACGCTAACTAATGTGCGCAGTCAAGGTACGCCGCTCGCAGCATCAACTGCAGAGCATATTACAGAATCTACTTCTGTCCAGGCACCAATTTAATGCCCGGCTGTGGTGCCCAGCCAAAATAATGCTTTAATTTCGCCTAATAGGTGCGTAACAGGACCAAAGGGTCCAATACAGGCACAGTATATGCCCAGTGACGATGAATAGTTCCTATCTAACGACAACGGAGATACTTCTCAGCCTTTGCGCTTCCATGCACTTAGAGATGAAAGTTCGCTCCCAGTGCCCGAGGAGCGTGGAACTGAGTGGTTCGACCCTTTTGTGGTGTCCGGCCTATCGCCACAGTCCTTATGCGCAGGCGCGCAAAACGAATAAAAGGCGTGCGCCGAAACCAGCGCGTGGGCTTATCTCGACCAGCCACGCACCGAGGAACATGTGGCAACAAACGTCGCTTCGCCCCTGGAAACTTGTCTGCTCCTTCGCATGAACCACGCAACACAACCCCTTTTGCATCTTATTCGTCCACATATTCGCCTGGGGGGGGGGGGGGGGGGGTGCTTTAGCGAGCCTGAGAGCTCAAACAGTGAGTCATTGTCTTCGTCTCCAGCTTTGGCTGGCGAGCATTTCAGCGAGTGTAAATGCTCGAATTCTCAGTCAATGTATCCACCTCCAGCTTCTACTGGCAGGTGCCTAACTGGGCAGGAAAGCGCGCATACTACCTCTACACCATCAGTGGGTCCAATGCAGGGCACTGAGCCCACATCTCTACGCCTGAGTTACCTCGGCGGTCAAAGAGACGCCGGAAGAAGCCACAACATTTACGAGATTTTGTTCCCTGATGTTTGAAATTTCTCTGTGCAGTGTTTATCAATTTGGGTGTGTTGCATTTTGTATTTCTTGTTCATGACTGTGAGATAAGGTTTCACTGTCTTGTGTGTTTATTGGCTACATTAGAAATTGTATGTATCTTTGTCATATATTGCATTTCAAGAAAGTGTGCGGTGATGCTTGAAAAAAAGATACCCAGTGCCTAAATACCAATGCTACTATTTTTCGCAGGGGGAGAGAAATAATGGTACATTACAACACATATAAAGTGTACATGTGCCCATTGTTAAAAATTGTATAAGGTTGTTGACATTCCCTGCTCTGCCTAAAAGAGGAGAGTGATCAGATACATTTTCTACACATTGTTACGCGCTATTCCCGCGCACTGAATTACGCACCCTGCCAAGCATGAAGAAAGCGCGAGAAAGACGGTGAAGCCGACGATCGCAGTAGCGTTCGTGTTGTACTGCCATCTTGTCTGCAGCCGTCTCTCTCTGTATATATCTTCTAAATACAATTTCCCATCCCTTTTGGCTACTCTCAACCCCGTGGCATATTGGTGGAGGTGCAGGGTCACCACACGGTACAACGAAGAGCCGCAGCGGCCGACGCTTGGCTTTATCCGCGATGGCGGAAGAGGTGTCGGCGCCCACCGAGGCGGCTCCAACGACAAAGGTTGTCACCAAGATCGTTACGGTCCCGGCGTGCCCCTGTGTTCCAGCGTGCCTGGCGTGGCGTCCATGGCAGCCACGCCGATACAACAGCGTGGAACTCGCAAGCGGAGCGCGAAGTCACCGTTCTCTCAAACACCCTCGTTTCAACAGAGCCATGATCCCCAGTCTCTTCTGTGTGCAACAAAGCACATTCCAATACGCGGCTGCTATTCGTCGCTGCGGTCGGTTATACCGCTGCCGCCGCGGGGTGCGGCTCTCTGAGGAGAACCGCGTTTAGCTTATGTTTAGCGCAGCGTAGACACCAAAATCGGTCATTTTAAGCGCAAGCCGCGGTGACGTTTTGAAGGCGGAGCATGGTGGCCCCGCCTCACTCCGCCGTAGCCTTCGCAGTGCAAGGCATTGAAGAAGGAAGGGGGAGCACAGCGGAGGTTGTGCTTGATTGCCAATAACTCCGCTTTTTCTGAACGCATTGAAGTACTTTTTGCGGCAAAGTATCTCTGAAATAACTTTTCATCTGAAATGTTTTTCTCCACTTTAGACAAAAAGTGGGTCACGGCCCCTTTAACGTGTTTCTCGAATCATCGGCTCCGTGCTGAGCATGCTTGTTTGCCAATTGTCGGCCCTTTTCTGTCAATGGACTACTTGCTGCTTTTTTAAGGCGAAAGTTACAGATCCCTGTTTCAAGGTCCCGTTGTGAGGTACAGAAAAATGGAGGGTGCCAGGAAGGGTAACAGCAGTGCCGAAGGAGGGTTCTAAGATAGGGCGACGTACCACCATCGGAGAGTTGAGGGAAAGGGCCGCGGCGGCGTTGGGGAGTAAAAGGGACAAAGTCATCAGCGGCACCGGAGGCCGATGAGGGAAATGGTAACAGCGGCGCTGGGAAGGAGGGGGGAAATGTCATCGGTGGTGAGGGAGGGCGTCGAGGGAAAGGGCAGCAGGGGCACTGGGGAGGACGAGGAGGGAAATGTCTGCAGTAGCGCAGTAGGGGCTTTGAGGGCAAGCGCGGCGGCGGGGTTGGGGAACTAGGAGGAAAATGTCAGAGGCGGCGCCCGTAGAATGCTCTGGAAACTTTGGCAGCACGCTCGCATCGCGCTCGCGTGCCTTGAATACGTCGCCGCGTGGGTCCAGAGCTTCATTCCACATCGCTATGGTCGACGACACACCAGGCCCTAGTCGCGGGCGCGAAAGACCGAGAATGTACGCCATGGCGGTAGAGCCTAAAGCTGCTCTAAATGCCGCCTGTCGGCATTTCGAGCTTGTCGGTATTTTGAGGAAGCGGCTATGAATGGCGTTAACCAGAAAGTTCAACAGCAGATGAACAGAAGGTCCAACTAGGCTTTTGCCTTCCCATCCGTGGAATGTTCTAAGTATTTTCCCCTGTAATTTTCCAGGTTGGGGGCCATGGACACGAGCCACGCAAGGCCATCGCCTTAAAATACAATTATACGTTATCTACTTGTATCTAACCAAAAAAGACCAAGAAACTGAAAATCACGAAAAATAATCTATATGACCGCTATGACCGCAGCCACCGACATCATTGCTTTTCTCCGGGATCTCTTGCACTTCTCTGGACTCCTACTCGTCGTGTAGGTCTTCCAGAAAAGCTTTTGTCGAGTTACACCGGACCTTACAAGGTTTTGCGGCAATTAATGATGTTTATTTATTTGTTTTCGAATGCTGTTAGCCCTTACGGGCAGTTACAGCGTGGGTAGGGTACTTTCAATCAATCCAGCACAGTACCAGCTCTTTTTCAAAAGTTTCTTATGAACAAGTATTATCAAATACGCGTCCGTCAAGGTTATTTCATTCTGTAATTGTTTTAGGCAGAAACGAATATTTATAGACGTCAACTCTCGGCACGTAGAACATGACTGCAAATGGATAGTTAGTACGTGATGACCGTCTACCGGTCAGCCGCAAGTATAAGGCGCAATCCAAGTTGAATGCATTGTGATAGAGCTGGTAAAGATACCTGAGCCTAGCAATTTTTCGGCGAACAGCTAAAGTTGGTAGCTCTGCACATGCGAAACGTTCTGCTACGGACTGCTCTCTTCGGTAAGAGGAAAATACAAACCTCACTGCCATTCTCTGAACACGCTCAAGTTTGTCAATGAGATATTTCTGATTTGTAACCCAAATTCGACTTGCGTATTCCAGAGTTGGGGTGCTATGCAGGATGCGCCGAGTTTCTCGTTCACCCGAGTTTTACCCGAGTTTGCTCGATGGCAGTCAGTGAACGAAGATAGCAAGGAACGTGCAATAACAGCAGACAAAAAGAAATGTCGAGATAAAGCCGCGTATGACAACATGAGCGCACCCTGCGCGGCACAGTGCTCCCGGGCTTCAAGCACAGAGGACTGCGCAACAAAACGCGCCAGCGCCGCGTATTGTTATCAACGTATTATCGCAATTTAGCAATACTGTCACTATCCCGCTGTCTATCTGCACACTTGTCGTGAGCCGCTTGCCACGCCTTTCTCGGGCGCGTCAAGGGCGTGCCTCCTTTTTCGGGCATTATCTTTCTATCCTCCGTCGAATGCGAACAGGGCACATGCGGTGCATTCTTGCACCTATACTTTCCCTCAATCGAATACTTTGAAATACAACAAATAAAATAACCAACATTTTACTTCTTAAAGTATCGGTTTTTTTTTGTTTTGAATGCTGTAAATTTGTGATGACAAACGGACATATAGTGAATTATTAAATTTTGTACTTTTTTGCCGCGAGTGGCGACAGTGAGGCGAAAGCTTACAAGCGGATACATTCTAGAGGGTCACGCGCACGAGGGAGTTCATGCGGTGAGCAGTCGCCAGGGGCGCTGCAGTGCTATGTTCGATAAAGTCAGTCATGACAACGATCTGCCCATTCCCTGTCTAATAGGGGAATGACAACGCAGCGCTGCGGCATGGCTGTTCACCGCAGGTGCTTCACTGCGGCGGCTATTAAGGTCGCCGCTTTACCAACTGAAACGACACTTTAGCCATAGAGACGGGAGCAACGGCTGTCGCTGCAAAATGGCTGTGCGGTATTCTGGGTCCGTAGTGACGCAGCACAATGAAAATGCACCAGTTTATCTGCGTGCGCGAAGTCTCCGCGATGCATTGCGAACACGAGCGTGCTGCCCAGCGACACAGTTTGTCGTTTGTCACCGCTTGCCCATTGAAGGTGCCTCCGTGCGCATGTGCGCAGAATTTGAGTGTGTTGTTCACTCCAATGTGCTTGCCGATTGCCTCTGCTGCTGAGCTAACAGCGATCGCAGATGGATATCGTAACGACAGCGCAGCAATCGCATTTTGGTGGGTGAGGGCTCTTGTGTGCAGTTAGGAAATTAGACTTCGAGCGCAGGAAGGTGTTGCAATTGTTTAGTGTGCCGTGCTTGTGATGACAAAATGCCATTGCACTGGGTGTGTTTGCGCTGACCGCTGACCGTGTTTGCTGCACTATATCATTGACAGAGCAGCCATCTCAAATGACAGCTGCGATACATTGTCGTTGGAAAACACTACGCACTGCTCAAGATTGTCGTCCACCACGGCGCATCGACGCCTTGCAAGCAGCTACAGTGACGTGCGGATAATTATTTGCTGTGCGCTACGTAGCCACAACGCAGGCAATGAACCGTGTTGTGGGGTCATCACAGCCCAAGAAAACATATGCATAAGGCAGCGAAAGTCGACGCTGTTTTTTTATAGTGGTGCTGAGTACATCACCGATGACAGTGCGTTATGCGTGTTTTATTTCACCGGTCAAGATTGTTAATGCCTCTCAGTTCTGCACCACGTCACTGTTGTCGAAAAATAAGTTGGGCGTGGCCCAACCGTGGTGGGCGCGCACAAGAGTTACATGCCTCGCTCGGGGCGTGACCTATGGTTTTGATTGACACGCGAACTCGGGCCAAACTCGTACATCGCTAAACCCCCCTCGAGTTAAACTCGGGAGCATGGCGGCGGCAGCAGCAGCCTGTGTCATCGCATCCAGCGGCGGCAAGCGTCAATATGACCATCTGGACCCGTTCAGCTACATGACCGACGTAGAGTTTCAGCGTCGTTTTTGCCTTTCCAAAACGTCAGTGCGCTGGCTGTGTGACGAGTTAGGCGAACGCCCTTGTCTGCGGAGACTGCGTGGCGGGCATATTATGCTTTCCGAACACAGACTGATGTGACTAGGCTGTGGAGGAAAAGTTCGTGCGATCGCTTCGGCTCTCTCCTGTTTCAAGCGCTGCTCGTCCACCGCACCCTAGCCCCAGGCCAGGTCCGGCGCCGTCATCGGAGTACTGGGGTACCTACGAGCACCTGGGGTTCAACCCGGGCCAACCAACGCAGGTTGGTTGGCCCGGAAGACTCAGAATGGAAGCCGGGCTGCCTTCCGATGCAACAGGTGCCAAAATCAGTTTTCGCAGTTACACGGTAAAGCTGCAATGCACGGTCAGAGAGGCGAAGGACGTTACTTCGCCAACACGGACCGCCTCGGCCATCCGAACGACCACCTCTCCAGGCGGCAAATTATTTGGCTCACGTACTGCGTGAGCAAAAGCGTAGACATATGGCTGTTGAAGGAGATGACCGGCGACTTGTTTCCTCTATAGGAGCACACCATCGCCGACAGGGCGAACTACCCCCGTAAGGTCGCGAGGGACGAGCTGCTGGCGCGACCTCCACTTGGTACCCCGGGTAGATAGCGCAAATTGATGAGTGCCTTCTTCGCGGCGAGCAAAAGTATACAATCGAGGCCGCCTAATGACGGGCGACAACTTTCCGCCAGCCGCCAAAATTACGGCGGTGTTAAAGTTGGGGTCCCATGTGTCTTCGGCATGTTCTGCGTGACCAGAGGGGTGCTGCGACTTTCAAAGTCGACCGACGAAAGGCGGCGACGCTAGGCGCCATTATTGCAGCCAATGTTCAACCGGGGACCATTATTCATAGTGAAGAATTGGCCGCATACAAATGTATCCCAAATTTAGTGGATGCTAACGGGGCTATGCCTCAATCCGCATTGGTAGACAGTCAACCAAAGCGTGAACTTTGTGGACCCCATCACGGGCGTTCACACGCAAAAAAAAAAGAAAGTTATTGTCAAAAAGTGAAGCGCTCCCTCGTCAGCGATGGGTACAGGGTAACTGCACCGATGCTGGAGTCCCACCTGGGATGCATGTGGTGGCAGTCAACATCCACGTGCGCTGCAAAGACCCTTTCGTGCGTTTGTTAGAAGCCACGGATCGCTCGGGCTAGCCACTACAAAGACTCTTTCCTGCGGTTGTTAGAAGCCATCGCTCGACGGTTGCCAGTATGGAGGTGTATCGCAAAGTAAAAGAAAATAAAGCGTAGTTTTCTGACCCTTGTATGTGTGCTTTCCGGCATTCCTGTGTGCTTACACGGTAAGCGCGCGGCAAACCACTTATGCGCTAGCCGACGCTCACTTCGTCTTGTAGCTGGATGCGCGCGCTACTCGCACCTTTTCTTTAGAGCGAGCAACGAGCGATCTATTAAAAGCCCAGTGTGAAAACCAGGCGCACACCAATCTCTGCTCGGAAATGGGAGCGCAAGCACGTAGCGAGCCGCACCAATCCAATCTAGAGCAAAGGAGCAACGAGCGATCTGTTGGAAACCCAGTGAGAAAAGCAAGCGCACACCAATCGGTGCTCGGAAATGCTAGAGCAAGCACGTATCGAGCCGTGCCAATCGAATCCAGAAAAAAAAAGAGGGGGGGGGGGCGAGCGTCCCCTCGTGGCATAACGCGAAACGTATTTAAATACAAATTAGTCTAATACACATTCCGTGTACATCGTGGAAACATTAAAATGCTTACAACCCACGTTAATGTGACTAATATTATTGTACTAAATGAATTTATTTTATAACTTGCTTGTGCCTGTATTGCACTCGGTGGAAGGACAAACAAGTGAAAGAAGGCACGACCATGCACCGACCGTATGATCACGTGAGCCCCAGTTTGTCGACCGCCCATATGGCAACGCCCAAGGGATAATAGCCACCCAGAGTGAATCTAGATAAACCAATGAAATTGGGGGTGTGCCGATGGACAAACTTCGTCTTGTTACCATTTGTTCTTTGATCTTGGGGCGTCGCCAGAGCTCGTGAAGATCCCGAGTTTCGCCAAACTCGGGGCATCCTGCATAGCACCCTTGGCCTTACTATTGATTTATATGCTTTTAGTTTGACATCCAGTTGTGCATCTTTTAGTTTTCGCCGTAGGAATCCCAGTTTTCGTTGGAGTGTTCCACATGTATTTTGTACATGATCACTCCAGTTCATGTCATGAGAAATCGTAATTCCTAAATAATTTAATTTACTGGAACGTCTTATTTCTATGTTGTTAATTATGTACGGGAACACAAAAGGCGTCTTCTTCTACCCTATTATCGCGTGACGTCGTGCACGTATCCCGGTTCGAACCGTACTTTGCCGCCGCCTCCTCCTTGTGTAATTTATCTGCACCGAAACGATGCTCCGATTGCCGGGGAGGTTAGATGTTACAAGCCACCTTCTTGGATTAAGGGAGAAGACGATGATGACTAAGATGTTGCGCGTGTTCAGCCATGTTGGCCAAATCGTGTCTTGCTTTCATTTGCTTGACGCCCCGTTAACCTAACACTACTAAAAATCAAATGAGCGAAAAATCAAATAAAACATCGCTTTGGCGCACTGCTCCTGCTGCGCTGAGAAGAAGGCACTTCCACTCGGCACGTCTGTTATCTTTGCTGTCACTCTAGAGAGTCACTCGCCGCCACTTCGCCGTCACTCAAGAGACGGCGGGCCTCCGCAGGCTCCACCGCCTGTCGGCTGCACTTGAGTTTGTGACGCTCCAGAATGGTAATCCGCTTCTTTGGGCATCGCACGAAGACGGTAAGAGAGCTCATCGAACGGGGCACGTGGAGTGGCATCATGCATGATGCCTGTGCTGCGCGTCATGTATGAGACGCGGATGGAGCACTGTATGTCTAATATATTTTAGGCTGCATACCCCTTCGGTCTTCTTGGCACTTTAAATCTGGGGGATTGGAAGAGAATGGGCAAATATCATTATCACACAGGGCGTTTGGATTAGCGCGACAGAACCGAGTCAAGTCGGCTTTTCGAGCTGGAATATGCCTCCCGAATTCATGTAAATGCTAGCCGGTAGGGCTGAAAGAGCGTCGAGTCGCGCTCACTCAGCCCGACCACATGGGGTACGTTGACCTAGCCAGACTCGTTTTCAGCATACATGAAAACTCGGACGGGTCAGGCTCGCCAGCGCCAAGACCCGCGCGGGACCACTGTGACATCGCAATTTATGCGCGGGCAGTGGGTATAATATCAGGAAAATCCAAAGACTAGCATTGTGCACTGCAGCCTCATCTTAAATATACGACCCATGAAAAAGAGCTGTTGCGGATGGCAGCCGAAACCGGCCTCTCACTTTGAACGCGTTGGTGTCTCGGCTCGACGCTGTGTGCCGTTGTTGTCGAGGCTTGTCAGAAAGGAGTTCATGGAAACCCGGTTACCTCAGATCCGGTCAACCCGATTTCGGACTCGACCCGCTGGCGTCGCGTTCATCTAAACGTCGCCACATACGCAGTGTCGAAGTTTCACGCGTTCGGGAACAGACCAAGTGACCCAATTTGTCTACTAAGCCAAATAGCAGCCGACGCGAGTTGTCTATTCGAGAACACCGCAAGAAATATGTTTAATGACAGGAAATATCTTTGCAGATTCATTTACAAGCATTCGACTGATAAAATGACGGCAGGTTGTCATTTTTAGGAGTTTTTGGACCACGCTGTCCTGGACATGGAAGTCAATCTAATCGCTTTATTATCCCGCGCTATTTCGTTTTTTAGGTGGTATTTGTGGGTCTCTCTTTTCCAGCTTGTGCAGGATGATAGAAACGTCTTTATAGATTGTTGAAAATGTTAAACCTGACCAGTAAATTGGCGGCTGCTTCTTACAGGGCACACCCGCAGTGCAGTGGCCCATGTCTGCCAGGTAAGACAGAAGACACCACATAGGTAGTGGCTCTAGCTGATAAACAACTTAGGTCACTGGGTGAAAGAGGTTGGATACAACCGTACCTACATACATACATGCATATCAATCAATCATTCAACTTTATTTCCTTTGGTTTGGAGGAGTACGGCACTAAAACCTCAGTCATACCGCAAACTGCGTGAAGTTCCCGGAAGGCTAATCGGTTTTAAAAGTTACGCTTAAACCAGGACAAAAATCTACTACAACATTAGCTTGGCAGAGCGCCTGTCCATGTCTCGGCATAGAGTGCAATGAACAAATCGAAGCTTGTTTCCATAACGTCTGGTGTAAAGGACTTCCTATACAACGATGAATGTCGATGGTAATGCGTTCAGCATTTAATCAACATAGCGACACACTGTATTGCCACGTACAAACAAGTATGAGGCTTGTACTGCTGCGAGATTCCTGTTTCGCTGTTACTTAAGAACAATCGGCGCCAGGAGGGGCCGCCGCTGAAATGCATGACATGCCGGTGCGTGCGAATGCTTAGAAATGCGTCATGCTGCACTCGAGCTCCTCTCTCGCACTTCTTTCAAAAGGCACCCAGATAAAACAAATTTACAAGGTACTGACACTGATTGTTCTTTGCGCCGTCCTCCTCACATTCGCTCTTACTCTGACTTTTCTACTTCATTGGAGTCTGTGATTGGTGCGTTACTTGCACGTGATGTGCTAGATGACTAACGTGATATTTGATGTATTGCATACCGTTCAGTACTAGTGCGCATGCGGTCACCATTTGGTCGAATTTTTGCCGCAACAAAAGACGTAGTCGTAGCCAAGAAATATGACGTCGTTTTAGAGTGTGCGACGGCAACAGGCATAAAAAGTACATGACACTGTAATAATCTGCATGAGAAGCTCCTTCCAGCTCTGTGGAACTTACTGCCGCCTCGGACAATGACGAAGGCGAGAATATCTAAATGTTTTCGTCCGAGTGTTGTTGCCTGCTACCGAAGCCTGTAGCGTCCTAAGTGTCCGCAGGGCCCGTCTCTACGCAACAATACGCAAGTGAAGTCGAGCGTTCGATGGAAGCCCGTCTGGTCGGGATGAAACATGAAGCAATAAAACGACCGACACCGACCAAAAGAAAAGCTAAAAGACTTAAAAATTTAATAAAAGACGTTTCGGCTTCGCTACGGAAGCCTTGTTCACAATGAGCCCATTGTGAACAAGGCTTCCGTAGTGAAGCCGAAAAGTCTTTTATTAAATTATTAATTTATTTTGCTTTTCTTTTGGTCGATGTCTGTCGTCTTATTGCTTCAATACGCAAATGGGGCCCTCGTAGCTGACATACCAATTATATTCACCTTGTGCAGGCACGTGCGTAGCCATAGCTTGCAGCCTTGGCTTTGCTAAAGGCCGCTTGTGATTTTTTTATATTTATTTTTTTAAAGAGTGAAACTCCACCTCCGTCGGAGGCCCGAAACAGCTGCATGACCAGGCCGTTCGTGCGAACATGCAGTCGGACGGCTGCGTTGGGGATACATCACTACAACAAATGTTTCGGTACTCTAACGCCCCGTATGCTTGAATGCTGGGGCTTCGTTTGATTTGAAGAACACTTTTTCTTCGCAGATCCTTCAGGTTTGCTTAGCCCACAAAGGTCCTTATGAATATGCTGGCCCACGCCGCGCCGTCTTCTGGGCGTATAGCTGCCATTTGCACCTCACCGTCATGGCTACCTTACAAGTGCGGAGTAGAAAATAATAATGCCGGGAACCACTAGGCTTTTAAAGCGGACTGCGCCGTCAATGCAGTTTCCACCGTGGAAGAAGAGTTGCGTTCACTCGTCGAGTAGCATCGGAAGTCGCTGCCTCTTTTCGCCTTGCAGCATTTCTGATACCAGATAAGTTCCTGTTGTAGATCTTTGTTTACTTGTGTTTGCGCAATTGCATCACGTTAGAATATGGGCACTACTTTTGTAGGTTCATTGAAGAGTGGCACAATTCCAATGCCATTATGACACAGTTGGCTAAAGCATTGGCGTAAAATACGTCATTCAAAAGTGGCACATACCCAGTGCTTTCTGTCACAGCCTGCTAAAGCATCGTGATTCTGTCCTTGGACCGCCCTTGTTACGTGGGTTGATTCCGCTCAAGATCGGATTAATTACAGTGACCTTCTCATTATTATAAAACGGCACATTTCCATTGGCACATGCCCAGGTACCAAAGTTGGCGTTAAAGACTTTCATTGAAGAGCAGCACAAACCTATTGGAACAAAGCCATTGACCAAAGTTGGCATGGAAGAGGTATATTGAAGACTAGCACACATCACTTGGCGCATACCCTGCGCTCCAAGTCGGCATTAGAGAGTTTATATTCGAACGCTGATACCTACCCAGTTCCGCATCTGCAGTTACTCATGTCGGTGTGAAAGAGGCTCGGTGAGGAGCGGCAGATATGTACACATTGCCAGATACTCAGTGAACGAAGTTGGTCCGACGGTTGGTCTCGAACCCTGTTTACTCAGCACAGCAGATCGGTGCGCTACCCATTCGATCGAGAACGACATATTGACGCAAGTAGTCGGGAAAACGGTTTAATGCTAAGATACAAACATAGATAGAGAATAGATGGTTGGCCCCTGGAAAGTGAGGGAATTACGGTACGAATGCTCACGCATTGCAATAAAAGGGGAAAACACAGGTGTATATAAATAAGGGGAATTTAGAGCATTTACCTGCTTTCTAAATAAACAGTCATGGTTTTTGAAACTGTAAAGAAACGAGAGGGTTGTGCTTTCGAACAACAACTCAGAGTGTTCTTCATCATAGCAATAAAGTGATGAAGAGTGCTGACATTCGTCTCCATGCTCTTTTGTATGTTTCCGTTCTTAGTTACAGCACGCATTATGCAAAGGAAACGTTAAAACACCATAAGCAAATGACAAAAGAAGTGGATTGTGTCGTCCCTTCCCTCACACGGGACCTGCCGTTAGGCACGTGGGGGCGGGATACGTTCCCTGACGCTATGCCGATATCCGTGGGACTATTCGTGCTGAACGAGACGCTACTGATTAGCGGAGCAGACCACTCTCGGTAGAGTGGAAAGGAACGCTGCTGCGCTAAAGAGCAGCGTGGCAGGGGCGCTATACAGACAGTACATAGAGCATGTAGGAGAGGTAGATCCTATCATTGTCTCAAATGTCATTAAGCGCTGTTGCCGGAGGAAAATTCTCAGATGTTGTTTTCATCTCGCCTGGCGGTAAAGTATGCTTGCTTTAGCGCAGGACGCCGTGGTCCTCAGGCATCCTGGCCGCCTCACACACTGGTTGTCTACTGTCTCCTTCGCTCCTTCTCGAAGTGAGAAAGCTTGTGCACTAAGTGCACTGGCTCGCAACGAATAGATATGTCAACCTGGGCCACAATTCACTCAGCAGTGAGTTACCGCTTTCCAGCATCAAGCCGAGCATCTCTGCAGTCGCCACTTCTACTGGCCAACCACGTTTCTCGGTCAAGATCTTGGTAATGAAAGATTTCTTCTGTAGGACTTAAGTGGATTTACACGCTAATAGGGACGCATGGTCAAAGTATTTAGATGCACCTCACTGAAAGCCTATGAGGCGGGGGGTGGGGGAGGGTGGCGACAATCGGCCACAGCGCCGCTGAAAAAAATGAACGTGCTAGATCAGCTCTCAAGCATGGTTATAAATGAACATGTTTTGCACCCCGTCGCAGGAGCCGTGTCATTTCTGCACTCACAGAACCTTCGTCACTGTGGTTGGCCGATTATGATAAATTCTGCCTATGGTAGCCCTTTCATCATGTGGTCACAGAGACGCGCTCGTGCCATTTCTCGCGCTTTTGCCGTCGTTTTCTTCCACAGCTGGCTCTATCTTGAAAGCGATCGTCTTGATCGTCTTACGCTGTGGACGAATAGACGCTCGGACAGTTTTCTCGTTGGGTAACCGTAAGAATGCTTACTAATTTAAAATGCGCTCTCATGGGCACGCGATGAGACGCAAGAATGTCACGCAGAGCTTGCAGCGGCTGCTACGCAGAACCTGGAAATCTGCGGGCACGCGCAAAACGCGGGGTGTGCTTCTGCGTACAGCCCATGTGCTGCGAGTGCCGCCTCCGAGGGTTCCCAGCACACGCAGAGCTGGACGGGACACAGATTCGTCATCGGTACGTTCTGTTCTGTGCGGTGGTTATATTTGCATTGATCAGGCATGCTTTATAGTTTCTTGTTATTTCAATGAGCGAACAAAGCTATTTTCTGCAATGTGCTTCAGCAAAGCTTTAACTATTTCGAAATTCGTCTGAAGAAATCGATCTATTTTATTGATAGTCATCCTTCGCGTTGCTAAACATTTCGCTTGGAATTCTAGTTCAACATCATGCACCGTCGATAATATTGTTAGGCGAAGGACGAGTCAGTAAGACTATCAACTATTTACAGGTTGTATTTACAACAGTGGTTGCAGCGCTGAGCGGTTAGATTCACTGCGCGAGCCCAGCTCCTTCTTCCTCTTCTTTTCTCGAGTGATGGCGCCCGCGCGCCTCGTTCAAACAACCAAATACCACACGCGTGTAGCATAATCCCCCGGCGGCAGAAGCGACGTCCCGGAGCGTCTAAATGTCATCACTGGGAGGGTGATACTGCTTCAGTCGTGTAACGTGCACAATATCACTGGACTGGGAAGCTATGGGGCGTCAGAGGCGATCTCGTAGGTGACGGGAGTCACGGCACGAAGCGCTCGGTAGGGGCCTGTGTAACGAGACAGCAGTTTTTCTGACAGGCCGACCTGACACGACGGAGACCATAGAAGCACCAAAGAACCAGGCGGGAAGTGCACGTCGCGGTGTCGCTGGTCGTACAAACGCCGTTGACTTTCTTGGGAGTGCAGAAGGCGGTCACGGGCAATTTCCCTTGCGTGGGCAGCGCGGGCGACGGCGTCAAGTGCATAATCACTGGTGGGTGCTGGTTCTCGGCCGAACAGAAGGAAAAACGGCGAATAACCGGCTGTGTCGTGGCGCGAGGAATTATACGCAAAGGTGACAAACGGTAGAGCGAGGTCCCAGTCAGTGTGGTCGGAAGACACATACTTCGCGAGTATATGTCTGTGAGAGTGCGATTAAGACGCTCCGTGAGACCATTCGTTTGCGGATGGTATGACGTGGATAGCTTGTGCCTTGTGGCACAGGACTGCAGGATGTCCGCGATAACTTTTGACAATATCGACTGAACTTCAAAAACATTGCCACGCTTGCAAAGTTTCTGCAGTTTGAGAAAGGAGTCTGTAAAAATAAAAGTTCGACTGGAGGGAGCGCCGAAACTCACACCCAGTTCTCCGGCACTTCCTCCCCCTCCACCGAAAAAATAAATAAATAAAAACTAGAAAGGACGCTGATTCGGCGCTGTGGTTGACTCGGCAGGATAACTTTAAAAGGACAGCAGCAGGGAAAACACAGAAGCTTCTCTCGGATAGGCAATTTGCCGTTCTAACAAATAGGGTTTTTAAACGATGTCTAAAACAAAGGCAGTTTTCATGAAAGCGTGGTATTTTGATAATTGCGCTCGTACAATATCAAATGCAACTTTATTTTCCCCACCCTGTGTTGCTTTTATGCATCAGTGTTTCGACAGCGCTTGCACAGCCTATTGCGAGCAATTCTTCCCGTCCTGCTGGGTTTTCACTCACGCAGTCGATTTCAGATGGACCTTAAACCACAGCTGGAATATAGCTGTCTAATATCATTCGTTTTGTACACCCCCTGTGCCAGTGCTCTTATTCATTTCTATACAATATTGTGCAACACTCCACATTACTGTACATCCCTGTACATGATCTGAACGAAGCAAATGGAGGCTCCTTCGTCATTTGAGATGACACTAGGCTACCTCGCTTGCAATGAAAAGCTGATCGAACGCAATAATTAAGTATGAAGAGGTTTCAGCACGCTCTTTGATCTGACAACCATTCATTTGCAAGCCTAGGGAATGCAGTAAAAACAAACCAGGTGCCTGCGGCCATTCTGACTTAGAAAAATTTGGAAACAAGAAACCGCGTTCACAGTTTGTATATTGCCGATTTTTTTTACTCTCAGTACTTATATTGACGCGAAATCAGTTGGCACGTGGTGACATTGGCCCCTTGAGGCGAGAACGACGAAGTTCGTGGTTGCGCGCACGCTCTCTGAGGTCGAGCCATTATTAAAGGCTGGCGTGCTTTTTGCCTATCTGTTGCTGGTCAAATATTCTAGCTGTAGTAGCTGGGTGACATTTCTGGTGCAGGTGCGTTGTACGGTTGATGTTAAGATCTCCGGAGCGTACCCCAGACCTAAGCCCGGCGAGTAGTTCGGCCGAGCTTACCCCTGTGCACGTACGTATAACAGCCGACGTCTCCAGGGACTCCAGTCACAGCACGGTCTGCTACCCGAACGAAGTAGAATGACGAACCAACCACCTCCTGCCGCTACTGCAGCATCGCACGTGGTCGTCAATCAGACCCCGACGCCGAATCCGTTCCACGGGAGTGCTTCAGAGGACGCCGACGACTGGCTTGACCATTTTGACCGGGTCGCCAACCTTAACGACTGGACCCACGAGCGTAAGCTTCGCTACGTGTACTTCGCTCTTGAAGATTCCGCGAAAATATGTATTGAGAACCACGAGGCGGCACTGACGTCATGGGAAGAATTTCGTCGGCAGTTCAATACCTTGGCCAGGGCGGACAGGAAGGAGAGGGCGGAGTTAGCCATGGAGTCGAGAATTCAAGGCCCGAATGAGCGAGTGACGGCGTACGTAGAAGACATGAATCGGCTCTTCAGACGTGCGGACCTCTCTATGACTGAAGCAAAGAAGGTGCGCCACCTAATACGCGGCGTCAAAGAGGAACTCTTTGCTGGCGTCATTCGCAATCCGCCGACGACACTTGCAGAGTTCCACGACGAAGCCACCACCATGGAAAAGGTCCTTCAACAGCGGGCCACGCAATACAACCGCGACACCGTGATTTCAAGGGAGCTCTCTGCCGTTACCCTCGGCAACGACATTGGCGCCTTGCGAGAACTCATCAGGGCTGTCATCAAGGAGGACTGCAGAAGATGCAGACGACCGCTGCCTCTGTGGGACAACTTTCCATTGCGGAAATGGTGCGCGCCGAGGTGCGACAGGCCGTCCATGTTCCTGAACAGTACGAGGCACCACAGCAGGGACCACGTCCTTAAATGAGTTACGCTGAAGCAGTACGCCATCCACCACCCTCAAGTGCATATAGCATGGTACAGCCTGCTTAGCAAATGGACGTAAGCTTCAGGTCTCGCAGCCCACCGCACATCGGCGAAGCAAGAACTAGGAAGAGCGACGTCTGGCGCAGACTACAAGCCCCGGCCTTTGTTATCATTGTGGCGAAGCCGGGCACATCTACAGAATGTGTCCTTGTCATTTGGGGCTCCGAGGATTCTCGCCGAATGCACCTCGACCACGACCTGGTGAGCGGCCGCCGGAAATAGAGAGTTTCGTCGCGAATCGTCGCACTGGTGATCAACGATGGCACGAGCCCCGTTCGTCGTCTCCTGCTCGTTACAGGTCACCATCACCAAGCCAAGCCTTCTCTCGCAGCGCTCTCAGACGCCGCTCGCCTAGCCCGGCGCGTCGGGAAAACTTAGTTCAGCGACCTCCAGAGGTGAGGCCGCTGACCTCGACTGTGCGCAAGATCCTCCAATACGACGACAACGACGAAAACAGAACGACACAGACGTACAGACACAGTCAAACACCGTACGTGAGGTAATAACGTCGAATATTTCCGTCACCGTAGATGACGAAGAAATACCAGCGTTAATCGACACTGGAGCGGACACCTCAGTTATGACCATGGATCTTGCCTGCAAGCTGAAGAACGTTTCTACCGAATGGACGGGGTCGCACACACGGGCTGCTCTCATTAGATTCGCACTGCAGGAGGCCATCTGCTAACCGCGGTACGGCGATGCACAGCGCGAGTGTGCATTCGTGGGTTTACGTACCTCGGAGATTTAGTTATTCTCGCAAGCTGTTCGAGAGACCTAATTCTGGGAGTGGACTTTCTGCAGGCTAAGGGAGCCGTGATTAACTTACAAAAGTGGCTGGTATAATGAAGAGAATGACATCCCGGGCTGAGCGATCATCATCACGAGGAGAAGGCACGGGATCGGCGTTCGAACACCATCATCTTGTTCTCCCTGCGTACTGTTCCGAGCTACCGCCTGTTTGTTGGACTCGCCCAATAAACCTCTTTACTTTTGGTGGAGGTGCTGGGTACGCACAACACCGGCACCCTGGAACAGAATGACATCCCGGGCTGAGCGATCATCATCACGAGGAGAAGGCACGGGATCGGCGTTCGAACACCATCATCTTGTTCTCCCTGCGTACTGTTCCGAGCTACCGCCTGTTTGTTAGACTCGCCCAATAAACCTCTTTACTTTTGGTGGAGGTGCTGGGTACGCACAACACCGGCACCCTGGAACTTCGATCCCGGACGTTGCACTCGACCATGACAGCTGACGCTACCCAACCGCCGCCACCTCTCCCGGCCGCCGTTTGCCCCGGCCGGTTCGCCAGCGAGACCCCCCGGTATTTTCGGGTACGGAAGACCAGGACGTCGAGGACTGGCTGTCGTCCTACGAAAAAGTTAGTGGACCTAACAAGTGGGATGATGCTGCTAAGCTGAGTACCGCGAAATTTTACCTGGCTGGCGTGGCGAAGCTGTGGTATTCGAACCTCGAATCTGAATTTGAGAACTGGTCCGCTTTCAGGGAGGCAATATCTGACGTTTTCGGTCGCCCTGCCGTGCGGAAGTTACGCGCCGAACAACGGCTGTGCACACGGACACAGGAACCTAATGAAACTTTTACCGCCTATATTGAGGAAATAATCGATCTCTGCAGGCGCGTCGATGCCTCAATGAGCGAAAGTGCCAAAATACAGCATATTATGAAGGGTGTCGACGACGATGTCTTTCAAATGCTTCTTGCGAAGTCTCCTGGCACTGTGTCTGAAGTGGTGAGCCTGTGCCAGAGCTATGGCGAATTGAGAAGGCAGCGAGCTCTCACCCGACGTTCACCTCCGACGTACAACCAACCACTCGCTGCACTGGACGTCGTACCTAACCAGTCATACCTTCTCGCACAAATGAAAGATTTCGTGCGTGAGGAGGTGTCCCGTCAGTTGTCTCTCCTGCCGTTTGCTCAGCGTCAGGAGCTCCCACAGCAGCAGCAACTGCAGCAACCAATCCCGTTGGCTCCCGTGCTTCGACACGTCATTCAGGAACAGATTTACGAAGCCATGCCGGGGCCCATTCAGCAGCACCCTGTCGCCGCGCCTCTTAGTTACGCTGAGGTAGTAAAGCGGCAGCAGCTACAACAGCGCTCGCCGTTCCATGGTGTGTCGTATGCTGCAGCCTCGACTAATCGGTCCGTGACATGGGCTGCTCCCATCACTGCAAATCTCTGGTGAATGCACGACAACCGGCCGATCTGTTTTGCATGTGGTGGCCCTGGTCATACCGCCCGACACTGCCGTCGTCGCGTCCTAGGATACTCAGATGCCCGTTCACCGAACTACATGGATCGTCCCCGCTCTCGTTATGAAAGTCCGGATCCCCAAACAAGCACGTCTTCACGTGACTATCCGCAACCCACGTCTCGTCGCTCACCTTCACCCCATCCCCGCTCCTTGTGACCCATGCGTCGTCGACCAGGCCCTGAAAATGAGGGAAAATAGCCCCCGCAGTTCAAGAGGCAAGAACTGCGCTGTTGAAATGCTCAAGTCCTGGAACTTTGCCGTCGAATATTGTCGAAGTTTTTGTTGAAGGCACCCATGCGTATGCTTTTGTCGATACTGATGCTGCCGTTTCTGTTATAGATGCCAAACTTTGCCGCAAGCTTCGAAAAGTGACTACGCCTCTTGAGATGATGCCCTTACGTACAGCGAATGGAGACCCTGTTCGGCCTGTGGCCGCCTGCACTGCTCGACTTATCATTGCTAAAGAACACTACATTGTTGAGTTTATCGTCCTTTCATCCTGCTCGCACGACATCTTACTTGGCTGGGACTTTCTATTGTGTAATCACGTCGTTATTGATTAGGCCAGATCTGAACTTGAGCTCTCCCCGTTGTGTGACCCGCCGTACAACCACACTCATCAAGCCGCCCACAAGCTAGTCGTAACAGAGAACACAGAAATTCCGGCGACATCAGCTGTTTTGCTCTCAGTGTTCTGCAACAGCCCAAGTGACGAAGCTGCATTCTTTGAACCATCACGCCTCCTTCTAAGTCGGAAGACACTTCTTCTGCCTTATTTGACCCTGTCTATTTCGGATGAAACAAGTGCTCTCTGCCTCACAAATCCTATTCCGTATGCCATCCAACTGCTTAAAGGTGAATCCCTTGGATGCTGCAACCCATTGATATCGGCCAAATTTTTTGCGTACAGCAAGATTCCGCTCGACGCGACCTGGATGCCGTCAGTGCTCTTAACCCTTCTGATGTACCAGCTGCCGACCTATTCAATTCGTCGATTGCAGACGGACTACCGCCATTTGAACGCTCTGCTCTTCTCCAGCTGCTCTACCAGTTCCGCGAGTCTTTCGATGTTACCCAACGTGCCCTTGGCCGAACTTCTACCATTGTTCACTACATCGACACCGGCTCCAACTTGCCAGTGCGACAACGTCCGTACCGTGTCTCCACCGCGGAACGTCAAGTTATTACCGACCAGGTTGACGATATGCTTAAACGCGACGTTATTCGCCCCTCACAAGGTCCGTGGGCATCCCCTGTGGTTCTCGTTAAAAAAATAAGGCTCGATTCGCTTCTGCGTGGATTACCAGTGCCTAAAAAAGGTCACTCGGAAAGACGTGTACCCTTTACCCAGAATTGACGATGCCCTTGATTGCTTACAAGGTGCCGAGTTTTTTTCATCGTTAGATTTGCGTTCCGGGTATTGGCAGGTGCCTTTAGTAGAGGCCGACCGCTAAAAGACAGCCTTCGTCACGCCTGACGGTCTATATGAATTTAATGTCATGCCCTTCGGCCTCTGCAATGAGCCTGCCACCTTCGAGCGCATGATGGACTCGGTTCTGCGGGGTTTGAGGTGGCACATATGTATCTGCTACCTCGACGACATTTTAGGGGCGAAGCTCCTTAGAGCGGCACCCGATCCGTCCCCGTCGTCGTAGTAGTAGTGTGTAACCAGTAGTGTGTAACCAGTCTGAGAAAAATGAGAAAAAAAATTCCGAAGTTGTGTCCGTAGCGCGGAATCGAACCAGGGACCCCTCGCTTCCGAGCGCGCGGCGTTAGCCCACTACGCCACGAAGCGGACGTGGACACACGCGCCACGATGGCAATAAATACCCAACATTAACGAAAGGTCGCGTTTCTAGCGCGTTTCTAAAGCGTTTGTGCTAGCGCGTTACGGCCCGTGTAAGAAGCTGGTGTAAGACGCTGTGGCCTCTCCGCCTTACCTTCAACGCGTTTCGAACGCGCTGCCCAAAGCGGTGGCAAGTCAAGTTCAAGTCGAGGAGCATTTATGAATACGGGGGGTATACTCTCTCAGCAGTCATGTGATGGCGTCGGCAAACGCGGTGCACGTTCCGGCCTGTGTAAATGGCTGCGTAAGACGCTGTGGCCGCTCCCCCTTACTAGAGAGTACTGCACGTTTCTAACGCGTTTGTGCTAGCGTCCCCTTAAGCGGGAGATCCGATGATTCCCTCCGGAGCTTCGCCCACTCATCATCATTCACCCCGTGGATATGCTGTGATTTTTTTGTCTCTGCGCCAGATTTCGCAACCCATCTCGAACGCCTCAACCATGTCCTGACTTGTCTGAAAAACGCTCAGCTCCAACTCAATCTCAAGAAGTGCCGTTTTGCTGCGCAAAAACTTACAATTCTCGGTCACGTCGTATCAAAGGACGGTGTACATCCGGGGCCGGCTAAACTACGTGCCGTCACCGACTTTCCCAAACCGACGACTCTAAAGCAGTTAAGAAGTTTCGTAGGGTTATGCTCCTACTTTCGCCGTTTTGTGCGCAACTTCGCCTCTATAATTGCGCCTTTAACCCAAATTTTAAGCAACGCCACCAGTCTCTCGTCGTGGTCTTCTGAGCGTGACCAAGCCTTCTCCACCCTCCGCCGTCTCCTGACGTCACCACCTACACTGCGCCACTACGATCTTAAGGCCGCAACTGAGGTTCACACAGACGCCGGCGGTGTCGGCCTGGGTGCTGTTCTCGCACACCGAAAGCCTGGGTTGGCAGAGTATGTCGTCGCATACGCCAGCAGAAGGCTCACCAAGGCTGAGTCAAACTATAGCGTCACCGATAAAGAATGCTTGGCAATAGTCTGGGCTCTTTTCAAGTTCCGCCCATACTTATACGGCCGCGCGTTTGATGTAGTTACGGATCATCATGCATTATGTTGGTTGTCTTCGCTGAAGGATCCGTCAGGTCGCCTTGCCCGCTGGGCTCTTCGACTTCAAGAGTTTGATATCCGCGTTATATATCGTTCCGGACGCAAACATGCCGATGCTGATGCACTGTCGCGGCCACCACTATCCACCGAAACTGCGTCCATATTTACTATAGACCACCCACTGTCAGCTCTTGACGTCGCCACCGTGTCCTCTGCACAGCGCCACGATCCACGGATCGCTTCACTTGTTGACGTTTTATCCGAGGCACCTACCCTTTCGCCCTCTCGAACACTGCGACATCAAGCTTCGCACTTGAGCATTCGTGATGGCCTCTTGTACCAGCGGAACTACTCGCCCGATGGTAGGAAGTGGCTCCTAGTGATCCTCCAATCGCTGCGCTCTACAATCTGCGCGTCCTTTCACTCCGACCCTCAGTGCGCTCACGGCGGTGTCTTCAAGACCTATGAACGCTTACGCAAAAGGTACTACTGGCGTAGAATGTTTCGCTTTGTCCGCAAGTTCATTCGCGGCTGCCACGAGTGTCAGCGATGAAATAAACCACCGCATCCTGCCGCAGGCTCATTACAGCCCCATCCGTGCCGAGACGGCCCATTCGACCGCATTGGAATTGACCTATATGGACATTTACCTTTGACCACAGCGGCCAAACCGATGGGCTATCGTTGCTGTCGACCACCTTACAGGATACACCGAAACCGCTGCTCTTCCCACGTCGACCGCACAGGACGTCGCCTCTTTCATCCTCAATCGTTTTGTGTGCTGCGACACGGTCCTCCTCGTGAACTCTTCAGTGACCGTGGCCGCGTATTTATCACCGATGTAATTGAAGCACTTCTCCACCAGTGCAATATTTTACATCGGACGTGTACTGCCTACCACCCTCAGACGAACGGTCTGACTGAGCGGTTTAATCGGACACTGGGCGACATGCTTGCGACACATGTTGCATCTGATCAAACAAACTGGGACCTGGTTCTTCCATTTGCGACATATGCGTATAACACCTCTACGCAAGTCACGACCGGGTTTTCCCCCTTCTTCCTTCTGTATGGTCGCCAGCCATCGCACACTATCGACACGTTGCTGCCATAAGCACCAGATGCCTCAGAGTGCACGCCCGTGTCGGAAGCCACCCGTTATGCTGAAGATTTCCGCCAACTAGCCAAGCGCTTTACTAGGGCCGACCAACAACGCCAGAAAAACGCCCGCAATGACGACCACTCTCCTGTCGCAACATTCGCTCCTGGAGCACTTGTCTAGCTTCATGTACCACCCTGCGCTCCTGGCTTGTCATCCAAACTGCTTTCCAATTATCATGGTCCCTACCGCGTCGTTGAGCGTACCTCCCCCGTAAACTACGTCATTGAACCTCTTACGCCACCCGGCGACCGTCGTCGACGTGGACGTGATGTTGTTCACGTAGACCGCCTCAAGCCGTACCTCGACCCTCTTGTCCCCACCTGTTAGAACGCCACTGCGCCAGGATGGCTCCACCTTTCTCGACGGGGGCAATTATAATGAAGAGAATGACATCCCGGGCTGAGCGATCATCATCACGAGGAGAAGGCACGAGATCGGCGTTCGAACACCACCATCTTGTTCTCCCTGCGTACTGTTCCGAGCTACCGCCTGTTTGTTGGACTCGCCCAATAAACCTCTTTACACTGGTAACGTTTTCAACGTCGCAGGCCTTAGCAGGGAGCAGCACAGACGACACGTATATCAACGCCTTCAGGATTGTCAACGAGAACATCACGGTGCCGCCAAGGAGCAGCGTATTGGCCCTCGTAACCTGCGACGCATTCGACGACTATGAGGGTATTGCCGAGGCAAATATCCCGCTGTTGCTCGAAAGACAAATCTGCATCACCCGGGGCCTTGTTCGAATACAGAATAACTACTCGCAAGTTTTGTTGACAAACTTCAGCCATGAGTATCAGCACGTCCCTCAAGGTACAGCTGTGAGCCTTACTGAACGACATTGCTGACTTCTCCCACGTCAGCACGTTACAAATGACTTCACCGGATGCAACAACTCACGCCAGCCTGAGTACCCGCGTCTACATTAATGCTGACTTAGCAGATGTACAGAACAATCAGCTACAGGGCCTAGTGAGAGAATTCTCTGGCTGTTTTTCCACAGAATCTAAAGTCCAGCGCACCTCCATTGCGCTACACCGGATAGTTACAGAGGAGTCGGCGCGGCCTGTTCGTCAGCTCCCGTACCGCGTGTCACCTAAGGAGCGGGAGGCGATGAAGCGTCAAGTTCAAGAAATGCTCAATGATGACGTTTTCCAGCCGTCGACAAGTCCGTGGGCGTCGCCTGTCGTACTAGCAAATAAGAAACACAGCACGCTCCGCTTCTGCGTTGACTACATATGAATTAACCGACCCACCAAACGCGACGTTTACCCTCTGCCACGGATCGATGACGCTTTGGAGCGTCTGCGTCATGCTGAGTTCTTTACTTCGTTAGACCTAATGTCAGGGTACTGGCAAATCAAAGTGGACGAGCGTGACCGTGAAAAAACCGCCTTCGTGACTCCCGACGGGCAATACGAATTTAAAGTCCTGCATTTCGGTCGCTGTTTAGCACCTGCAACGTTTCAACGAATTATGGACACTGTACTCATCGGACTTTCGTGGCAGACGTGTCTAGTTGTGATGATTATGGACGTTCGTCACTTGTTTGTGTGTCTTGAGACGAGGAAAACGCACAAGAAACGCTAGTAGGCAAAAAAAATGTTTTTCTTTCAAACACACGATGAGCAAGGAAAGGAAATGAAAAGAAAACAAAACAATGTCACAGCGGATTTTCCCGCGCACACCGATGTACGTGACGCTCAGTCCTACACCACCGTTCGGCGCGTCAAGAGTTCCGAAAAAACCATCTCACGGTTTCGGTCGTGACGATCGACTCGCTTGTCGTTGCCGCGGTACGGTCGTCGAGGCGAGCCGAGGCAGAGGTGGCACAGGTTGCTGCTGCTGGAACCGCCGCCGGCACACGGCTGCGCTACCGTGTGCGGCGCCTGGCTAAGTTGAGGACACCACTGCGTTGTCCGTCCGCAACTCACGAGGACCGCGACCCAGGGTCGGCCCACGCGGACAGCACCTCGGTAGGCCTCGACCAAGAACAGCCCTCAGCAACTGCGCCCTGGCAGGAGCCGCTCAGCAGGCCTCGTCCTTGGTCCCGGAACAGGCCTCCGCATCTGGCCCGGGTAGGCACGCCTTGGTCACTCGGACGCAGCAGGAACCACGGCCCGAGCTCTTCTTCCCGAGCGTCGCACCCGATCTGCTGCCACCGTGGCTTCGCCGCTCGAGCTCCTCCGCACGTTCCCCACGTAGCACTTCTTTTTCGTCGTTTTCTGTTCTTTTTTCTTCCAGCTCCCGTGCCACCTGCCCTCAGCTCGTCTTCTTCACTTCGGTAGGCACTTCTACTGAGTCCACATGTTTCGGAGTACACGTAAAAAATATATAAAAAAAATATTGTGTCCTTTCCCCACAATATCCCCCCGCTCAAGAAAGTTGTTATAAAAAAAACAACTTTTAGAAAAAAAATACATAAATGAGTTCATTTATAAACGATGAACCGAAAAGGATGAGAAGTCCAGAAGTCAAACGCGGCTGAGGTAGTCGGCACCTATGTTTTCGGCGCCCTTAATGTATTCCACCACGAAGTCGTATTCCGTTAGCAAGAGACTCCAGCGGAGCACTCGGCTATTCATATGTTTGGCAGAAGTTTATGTAAGCGAGAGGCTGGTGGTCCGTTTGCAGCACGAAACGTTTGCCGAAGAGGTACACATGAAACTTTTGAATAGCCCACACAACGTGCCAGGGCTTCTCTCTCGATGGTTGAGTAGCGGGTTTCTCGTGCGAGGAGTTCACGGCTGGCATACGCTACTGGATGTAGCACCCCGTCGTGACGCTGCAGTAAGACGGCGCCAACACTGGACGAAGATGCGTCCGTGCGCAATATGAAGGGCTCTTGTAACTCCGGTGATCGTAAAACCGGACTAGACGATAGCAGGCGTCGCAACGTTTCAAAAGCTTGTTGACGGCATTCTTCCCAGATGACCTTATTCGGACCTCGCTTCTTGGTGAGTTCTGTTAGAGGTGCTGCCACAGCAGAATAGTTTGGGATGAAATCTCTGTAATAACCCGTTAAGCCAAGAAAGGAGCGAACTTCTTTCTTCGTCTGCGGTCGCTTTGCAGCCTGAATCTTCTCTAAGGTCTCAATCTGTGGCCGGAGAAGATTGTTCCCGACGATATGTCCTAAGAACTTTACCGAAGCAAAGGCAACCTCACTTTTTGAGGGCTTTATGGTCAAATGAGCTGCACGAACACGTTTCAGGAACTTGGTGAGAGTGGTAATGTGCTCGTCCCAGGTTTGTGTGGCTATTAGCACATCGTCAAAATAGTGATATATGTTCGGTATTCCTTCTACCACTCGTCTCATGAGTCGAGTGAACACCGCAGGTGCGGTCTTGATGCCGAAAGGCATAAATCTGAATTGGTACAGCCCAGAAGAAGCTTGAAACGCAGTGAGGGGCTTCGATGCTTCGTGCATAGGCACCTGCCAATACCCTTTTGTGAAATCGAACTTCGAAAAGTATTGGCTTTGACCCAGTTTGGCAAACATCATGTCCACCCGAGGTATGGGTTCGTTGTCCGTAACCACAACTCGATTCAGCTGTCTGAAGTCAATGCAAAGCCGCATGCTCCCGTCTTTTTTCTTCTCCACGACGATAGGTGCTTGATAAGGAGAGTCGGAGGGTTCAATTATACCTTGCTTTAGCATGTCCTGGACTTCCTGTTCTACAGCTTCTTGGATGGCAAATGGTATAGGGTACGGACGTACATTTACCGGCGTTTCTGTTGTGAGGCGTAACTTGCACTCGACAACGTTTGTCTTGCGCGGCACATCTGAAAACACATCTTGAAACTCTTTCAGGAGATCATCAATCTGGACTGTCTGCTCGTTACTCAAGTCAGTTGCTACTAACACATTCTTGTATGTTTCCCGTTGGTGTGGTGCAACAAAAGGCATTTCTTGCTCTTCTGTGTTGTCCGTCTGCACAGTAACTGCGGCGTGTTGCAGGACGTCAGCCGTGGACTCCCTTTCCTCGTATTTCTTTAGGAGGTTGATATGAAATAGGCTCATTCGACCTCCGAGGTCTACCAAATAGTCATATTCATTACGTTTTTCGACGACTGTGAAAGGCCCCTTCCATGTCAGAATCAGCTTGTTCCTATCTGATGGTAGGAGCAGCAATACCTTGTCACCTGGCGATAGCTGTCGAACTCTCGTTTTTTATCGTAATACTTCTTTTGTATGACTTTGGCCTTCTGTAGTTCTTCATGGGCTACCTTGCAGGTGTTTTGCAGGCGCTCCTGGAGCTCTACAACGTATCCATAAGTTGTCTTCGTTTCCGCATCAACGTTATCGCCTGTCCACAGTTCTTTCAGAATGGACATCGGTCCCCGGACGAATCGACCGTAAAGTAGGTCGAATGGCGAGAATCCAAGGCTTGCTTGGGGAACTTCACGGTACGCGAAAAGCAAGGGAGCCAGGTATCTATCCCATTGTTTAGGGCATTCTTGGCACATGCGGCGGACCATTTGTTTGAGAGTTCCATTGAACCTTTCCACCAGTCCGTTTGCCATGGGATGATAGGGAGTTGTAGGAAGTTGACGAAATGACAGTAGTCGCCCGAGTTCTTGCATAAGGTTGGATGTGAACGACTTTCCACGGTCGCTCACTATTTCTCGTGGGACTCCAACCCGGGAAAACATTTCTAACAGTGCTTCTGCTATCCGCTCGGTCTCAATGCTCGGCAGTGCTACCGCGTCCGGATAACGCGTAGCAAAGTCCACCATCGTTAGCACGTATCTGTTTCCCTTAGCTGAAGTTGGGGACAGGGGGCCAATAATGTCGACGGCGACCCGTTGAAATGGTGTGTCGATGATGGGCATATTCCCCAAAGGGATTCGACCAACGAGGTGTTTTGGTACTGTCCTTTGACATATGTCACACGACTTTACAAAACGTGTGACATCCGCCTGTACACCAGGCCAATAAAATTCTTCAAGGACACGGTCTGTAGTCCTTCTTTGCCCCTGATGACCAGACAGAAGACCTTCATGGGCCATTTTCATCACTGTGTTCCGGAGATCCTTGGGGACCACAAGTTGCTCCAAGTCTCGCCGTTCTACAGTGTGGTATCGCCGGAAGAGAACATCACGTATCAGCACAAACTCTATGACTGCTGATTTTTTGGATGTGGTTTTCTTCCCCAACGCTGCGAAACAAGTTTCTAGCGTGGGATCGGTGATCTGTAATTTTCGCAGCTCTTTCGGGCTGATGTCCAATGGGTTAATCCATGGAACTGCCAGTTCTTTTTGTTGCTTGTCTTCTTTTCCTACAGCGGCTGACACATTCTCTTTCCGTCCTCTATTCGGTGAAATTATGCGTTCACTTATGTCCTGATCGGTAACCTGATCCGTGCGGATCAGTGCGGACCGAGGTCGCTCTTCCGGCTTCGGGATATGGGGTGTATCTGAAAGTACTCCGGTAACGTTGCCTAGCACAACTTCATATAAAGGGTTCTCCATGCAAACAGCAAGAACCTGTCCCTTGAAAAACTGAGAATCAATACACACTTCTGCTTCTGGTAAACTCTTCGTAGACTGATCCAATAAGCGGATAGTGCGGATGCTACCAGTTAGTTTGGAGTCGGGGACCAACGACCGTTTCACCACAACTGTATTGCATCCGGTATCCCGTAATATGGTGACTAATTTTCCTTCCAGGTAGCCCTTTGCTGTCGGCATTTGCTTCGATCCGCCATCACAAGTCGCATTGCTTTGTGTACAGTCGCAAATGTCATGACTCTGGGTTACCCTTTTCTTATCATGTCCCGGTTCCACTAACTCTTCATGCTGCGCTTTCTCGGATCCTAAGAGAGAGCATGATGCTTCTCCTCGTTTTCCAGAGTCAGAGGGGCAACTATCAGATCTGTGTCCTGTCTTCTTGCACGTCCAGCACTGTGGCGACTTCGGTGCTCGGGATTTTGTCCAGCACTCCGCCGCTCTGTGGCCCTGCCTGTTGCACCGAAAGCAAAGCAGTTTTCCTTTGCTTTCGTTTGTAGTGCCCACTTTACCAGTGACCATAGACTTCCCTTTTTCTTCTTTACCCTTAGCGAGATTCACGATTCCCTGGGCTTCCAAGTACTGGTCTGCCGTCGTTGCCAGCATGTCCAGATTACGACATCCTCTTTCCTTCAGAAAGATAGCCAACTTCTCGTCGCACCGTCTTATAAACTGTTCCGACACCATCTTGTCTCGTAGAGCTTCATAACTCTTCGACGTCTTCGCTAGCTCTTGCCAATGGTCGAAGTATCCCAAGAGGCGCCCTGCGAACTGTCGTCCTGTCTCAGCATTTTCGGGCCGGGCATCCCGAAACTTCACGCGGTATCCCTCTTCTGTGTAACGGAACCGCTGTAACAGCGTCTGCTTCAGCTTTGCGTAGTCCGTAGAGTCTTCAGCAGACATGCGTCCTACCACCGTTAATGCTTCTCCCGTGAGACACAAACTTAGCGACAAGGCCCACTTGTCTGTTGGCCAGCCTTGGCTTGTGGCCACCCTCTCAAACCTCTGTATGTAGGCATCCAATTCATCTCTACCCTCATTATACGGCGAAATCATCTTGTGCGGGCTGCGAAAACTCGGACCACCACCTGTGCCATCGCCTACCGAACTCGTATTCGGACGCTGCGCCTCTGCAGCTCGACGTCGCTCCTCAAGGAGGGCTCGTTCAGCCTCCATGCGAGCTAGCTCCCGCTCATGATCTGCCTGTGCTGCTATGCGCGCCTCTTCTCGTTCTTTGGCTCTTTGGTCCCTCATTTCCTTCTGCTCAGCGCTTACCCATGCCACTAACGCCTCTCCACTCAGCCCCATCTCCTTCCCTAGCTCCACTAGCGTTCTCTTCTCGTCCATTCTCGTCTATTGCACACAAACAACGTGAGGCTCTAAGATAGAATGAGAGCTTCGTCCTGTTCGCGGACGCCAGAAATTGTGATGATTATGGACGTTCGTCACTTGTTTGTGTGTCTTGAGACGAGAAAAACGCACAAGAAACGCTAGTAGGCAAAAAAAAATGTTTTTCTTTCAAACACACGATGGGCAAGGAAAGGAAATGAAAAGAAAACAAAACAATGTCACAGCGGATTTTCACGCGCACACCGATGTACGTGACGCTCAGTCCTACACCACCGTTCGGCGCGTCAAGAGTTCCGAAAAAACCATCTCACGGTTTCGGTCTGACGATCGACTCGCTTGTCGTTGCCGCGGTACGGTCGTCGAGGCGAGCCGAGGCAGAGGTGGCACGGTTGCTGCTGCTGGAACCGCCGCCGGCACACGGCTGCGCTACCGTGTGCGGCGCCTAGCTAAGTTGAGGACACCACTGCGTTGTCCGTCCGCAACTCACGAGGACCGCGACCCAGGGTCGGCCCACGCGGACAGCACCTCGGTAGGCCTCGACCAAGAACAGCCCTCAGCAACTGCGCCCTGGCAGGAGCCGCTCAGCAGGCCTCGTCCTTGGTCCCGGAACAGGCCTCCGCATCTGGCCTGGGTAGGCACGCCTTGGTCACTCGGACGCAGCAGGAACCACGGCCCGAGCTCTTCTTCCCGAGCGTCGCACCCGATCTGCTGCCACCGTGGCTTCGCCGCTCGAGCTCCTCCGCACGTTCCCCACGTAGCACTTCTTTTTCGTCGTTTTCTGTTCTTTTTTCTTCCAGCTCCCGTGCCACCTGCCCTCAGCTCTTGCGACGCTTCCTGGAACATTTATTGCACTCAACTTTTTGGGTGCCGGGGTTCCGTGTATTGCTGCGATAGTAATAACATGGACACTTCAAGCGCATTTCTGGCCTCGTCGTCGCCGTCACCGTGATGTTCCGTACAACGTCCAAGACCGTCGCCGCGCACCGTATGCTGTATGAGCGAGTGAAAGCGCGCGAGGGGAACCGATGATCGCGGCTCAATCTGCAGCGTGCAAGATCGAGTAGCGACTCTTGCGCGCGCTAACAGGAAACGGCCAGGAAACGCGCCGTCTTCCGTCTTGCAAAAGGCCGTGGGGGATTGGAGAGAGGGGAGCGGGGCGGCGTTGTTCGCCGACGGCAACTGCGTATTTCGCGACCGCCCGTGGGGAACCGACGATCACGGCTCAACCTTGCGCGCGCAGGGAGGGAAGCGGGGAGGCCGCGCGGTAGGGGAGGGGGAGAGCGGCGTTCTACTCCAGTGCCAACTGCGTACTTTGCACGGCCGCGCGCGGTCGCGCGTGCTTTATCTTGAAATCGACCAGCAGGCGGCTCATACCTTTGTGCGTGCGGTGTTCTCGTCGTTCCGTTTGCATTGAAGCTATAGGCAGCACGAAGGTCATTTCGCTCGCAGCTGCTGCAGCGCATCCTCAACTACTGTATCCGGTCATCGAGTGCAATGTGTTCATCGTTGCCTGTGCGCGCTGACACCATGCTTGTTAATTCAGTTAGTAAGCAAATATTTTCAAGTTTATACAGCCGATAAAACTACTATACTTACTCCGTATAGCTGTCTACAAATTTGCTATCGCAGTCGAAGCTTCGCATTCGGACGAAACTGCGGCTTCTTTTAGTTCTCCGTCAACCAAAAATGTGGGCCAGTCCTGGTGATAGTGCAGAAGGGTCCAAGCGCAGCGGTACGTACCCCTGTGGACTCCAGGTGGTGGGCTCCGGGAAATGTTACGCGCCCTTGAACTTGGGACCCAAAGAGGTCCCAGGCGCAAGGGTTCTACCAGATACTACGATCGGATCTTAGCCTAAAACGACGACTCGCGTCGCCGATGTGTTCTTTCGCACAGACCTCTGTTAGTTGGCGTTCCAAGCGCTTGCGTATCTATTTTCCTTTCCTTGCACTCTCCCGTAGTGGTGCATGGTACCGTCGAAAGGTCACGCGTGTCTAGTTTCCTCCGGCTCCTCGGGGCGGGGGTCCCGTCGTCCACGCGGATGTATATAAAAAACCAGAAAGACAAGTAGCCGTTCTCCAATTTGAATTTCACTTCTCTTCTGTCGTCGTAATATGGAGACCGCGTATATTCCGGACTCCCGAGGAGCAACATGCCTACGAAGGACGACGTCACGCGTACGATTGGCGTTTTGTGCACGTTGTTCATCGGTGGTGTCTGCCACCCGCCGGCGACGATTTCATTCTTGTCTCTGTTTCTGCCATCGCTCTTCATAGGCACGTTCCTCCTTAGGAGTCCGGACTATACGCGAATAAGATGAAATATTATAATAATAACAAAGGTGATTCAACAATGCGTCTGCATATCTATCGTCACTATGACCACCGATCAAGACAATAAATGCGTTCGTACCGTATTTCAAAATTCTCTGACAGCTCTGTCGTGTGCTAAACAGCTTCGCTGGCCATTAGCTTTCACAGAGTCCAATGCCTCATGATATTTTTCCCCTGTGTTATCCGGGTTGCTGGTGTTCAAGGCACAGCATTTGTGAGACGGTCTTAATTTGTTTCTTGCTGAAATATTTCTTGGGCCGTGCAATTTTCTATTGAAAGTTAGATAATGCATAGCATGATTGATGCATGCGCAAATGAAAAACTCACCTTCAACCTTTCACTGAAGCACCACGCCCACTGAAGTTACAAACACCCTTTCAATTTACGGGGCAAAGTGCAGCGGCCGGTTACAATATTGTTACAACGTATTTTGTACGTCTTGCTTAGTGGCTTCCCGTGGTTTTTAGTAGAACTGGCAACATTTATTTGCCACCGAGAAATATAGATGGAGAACTGCGTCTGCCTCTAGCAAAAATAGCATCACTCATCGAGAGAGATCCTGCCCTCGCTCGAAGAAATACGGATGATAATTCATACCGAGAAGGTCGGCTCGGTAAACACGAAGAGATTGATTGAATTGCAGTCACGAGATGATCTCTTTTTGTTTGGAGTTTGCATGCCCCCACTTTATGAATAATTTAGAAGACGTTTTCTCATCAGGAAAAACGCTTGAAAATGCCCGCTGCTATTCTGTATCATGCTCTTTTTCCGGTTTGTCAAGGTCACGCTTGCAGTTGCATTTTAGGGCAAGTTTTTCAGCAGGCTTCCCTCATAATCGACCTAATTGATGGAGGCAGCCTGCTCGGCATATATTTCTTTTTATTTTACGTACGCATTTGTGATGAAAACCTACTAGCCGCTCTGGAAGTTGGAACCTAAGAATTATACGGTATGCTACGAAAAGATTTCACCCACCTGCACGGATGTAGCATTGGCTGCACGGCATTTCTAATAGCGGGCGACTAGGGTTGCTTACGAGCGGCTGCCCTATGTTAAATTCGCAACGTTCCTACTACATACACTGGCAAATATCTCCAGCTGACTTAAAACGTTCTTGCTGCTTCTGTTAGCGCTTTCCCAGTGTATGTATATATACACCCGAGAGTGATTGCACCGCGCGCTCCCAAAGTCAAATCCCTTCTCGGATCTTTTTTTTTTTCAGCAATGCTGTCTCAGGGTAGGGTTCTATGCACTTTTCGTGTCCATCGACAGATCTGCGTGTGCAAATACTCAGCTCCCGAATTTGATGCAAAATCGCTTCATTCTTTGCAAAAGCTTATAGGTCCAACCACTTGGATATGGATTTTTAGTAGATTAGTTATCAATAGGCAACATTTTCAAAATAAGTAGAATCTCTGGTTGACAATAACGGTGTCTCAAAGATTTGCCGCTGTGCGACCCGCGTCGGCCATGTCTACGCTCGTACCGCCCTCCCTTTGTAGTCGTTCCAAGCGCTCGCGTGCCTAGTTTCCTAGCGCTCTCCCGGCATAACTTATACAAAAGGATGAATTAAAGCCAATGCTGAACAAAATATTCGCGTATGCAGCCGGCCAATGGGAAAGAGCATTTAAGAACAAAAACCTGTCTGAATTCGGCTCCTAGATTATAGAAGAGTTATTTTAGTAAAATATTAGGCTGTTTTGAAGCATAGCAGTGATTTTTGTATGGATTCGAAGTTCTTGCCTAATTTAAAGAAAATAGTCAGGCAACTAAACTCCTGTCAGTTTCATTTTAACCTTTCTAAGCCCATTTTTGTCACACATTTGTTGTATAGCAACATTTAGTCTACCTGGCTTGTAAATGATAAATACAATTGCTTTAGAAGTTTATCTTAACAATAAAATTGGTTAAATAGGAAGACAAATTCAAACGCAATATACATAATCTAAGCTTAGCGACACACACATTTTAAATTGTCACGACTGATCAAAGCGCCGTTATATACGTGCTTTCATTTTAATGAAATGTTGTTCGCCTAGCGGCACGAAACAGTCTTCGTCAGCCTATATTTATGTCCACTGCAGGACGAAGGCCTCTCCTTGCTAGCTCCAATTGCCCCTCTCTTGCGCTAGCTGATTCCAGCTTGCGCCTGCGAATTTCTTAACTTCGTCACTCCACCTCGTTTTCGACCGTCCTCGACAGCGCTTCCCTTCTCTTGGTATCCATTCTGTAACTCTAATAATCCACCGGTTATCCATCGTATACGCATTACATGGCCTGCCCAGCTCCACTTCTTGCGCCTAATGTCAACTAGAATATCGGCTATCCCCGTTTATTCTCTCATCCACACCACTCTCTTCCCGTCTCTTAACGATAGGCCTAACAATTTTCGTTCCATCGCTCTTGGTGCGGTCCTTAACTTGTTCTCGAGCTTCTTTGTTAACCTCCAAGTTTCTGCCCCATATGTTGGCACCGGTAGAATGCAATGATTGCACACTTTTCATTTCAACGACAGTAGTAATCTCCCAGTCAGGATTTGGTAATGACTGCCGTATGCACTCCAGCCCAATTTTATTCTTCTATAAATTTCTTTCTCATGATCAGGGTCCCCCGTGAGTAATTCACCAAGATAAACGTACTCCTTTAATAGACTCTAGAGGCTAACGGCGGATCCTCAATTCTTGTTCCTTTGCCAGGCTATTGCACATTATCTTGGTGTTCTGCAAATTAACCTTCAACCCCACTCTTATACTTTCTCGATTAAGGTCCTCAATCACGAAACAATATTCAGCCGTAAATAAAGCGAAAAAACATTTACAATGCATTCTCAACAAAAGCTTCTCAACAAAGGCATTAAATGTATGCAACTTCCGCAGTGCCTGAGAGATCTCTCGTCCGCATTTTTCTCTGTTGTTTCAAATATCTATCTTTTCGGCGCTTGTAAGGCCTTTGCCTATCTTTAGAGGAGGACGCCCCCTATCTTAGTAGTAGGCGTTTCTCTGTGATTACAGTCATACAGCGCCATAAAAAAGAGTACGTAAGACGCACACAAAACTTTGGAGAAAGGGGGGCGTCTTGGCCAGTTTTCAACAAGGGGTAGGGATCTTCGTGGCCAGCGCATCGCACATTACACCTCGAAGACGCTAATAAGGAGTAGAAAGCGGCAATGTGTCATGCGGTCACAGCGAGAGCCGAGGGGGACGCCTAACAAAAGCGTGCCACAAGGGAATACACCCGCCCCCCAGTGTTGCCGACCAGACCATGGCCAATGCACCCTCTCCGCAGCGCTTCTGGTGCCGGTCTCATGCCTGCTTGCTGACTTATTTTCACTTCTCTCTTCCCACGTCCATTTTTCCGATCTAGTCGTTTACTGCAAAATAAAGCAGTCTCGAAACGAATCCCCACAGAGTGAAGTTCTTTCCTTCGTGGCTTCCTCGCGCGTAGCCTACGCAATCCTGCTTACTATTAACGCGCAGCAAGAATTTAGCAGTCGCGCCCCAGAGCGACAGTAATTATAGCCAGCATAATGGCGCGAGTATTCATTCACGGATGGCTTCTACCGAAAACGGCCGCATGAGAAGAGCCAGCGCGTGTAATATAGTAATTGGGTGAAAATGCGTAGAAGCATTCGCTTCACAGTGTACAACGGAATAGAATTCGCATTTCCAGAAGGTAAATATGTGCAAATAATCTTATTCCTTGTTAATTTTCATGCCTTTATGTATTAGTATCCATGTATATATGTCTCAATCGAGTAGCTCCGTTTAAAAAGACATAATGTATAGGATCATGCATATGCAAACATCTTTATTGAACGCACTGCAAATGAAGGTCAGAAATTATCTGTATTGAGTCAAGACTTTGAAAGAGGCTGCGGTTTTGCAGCACCGGCAGTTCACGTGCCATGACATACGTTAATCACCAGAGATAGAAAAACCGCAATAATACTTCCTGTTAAAAACTTCAATGGCAACCATTCCGCTCATAACATCAAGAGATTCTTTTTTCCCCATACAAAATGTACGGAGAGATAAAAAACTAACAAACTTATACGCGGGTGGCTTTTGATATGTCGGCTGTTTCTTCAATTTTTCTGGCTCACTCTACGCCGTTCCCGTGTTTCAGGTCATGGTGCCTTGAATCACGCCACGCTCCAGAGATGGCGGGCCGATCGATGGCCGGGCCCGCGTGGCCCGTGATAGCGTGCGGAGCAGCTCCATTCTGTCCAAGCGGGTGGCAGAGTGCCCAACTGAGTGGTCTGAGAGCAGAGTGGTGTGTGGCGGGATGTAGGCGTTCAAGAGGCTGCGCAAGTGTTTCAAGTTAACGTTTTGTCGTTTATTTGATTCGAAAGATGCGATTACTTCGAGGTCAATGGGAGTATAAGAGAGGTACCTCTATCCTTCCCCAACATCGCCCCTGGACATCGTAAGAATTGCGTACTGAAACCTTATTAGTATGACTACAGTAAACCGTGAGCAACACGTCTTGAATTCCCATCTCCCGCATTCCCTGAGTTTTCTCTACAGTAAACCGTGTCTTTGTGCGTTTGCACGCGTGGTGCAGGTAACTCCGTGCGGCGCCACTTTCCGTCGAGAACCGCCACTCAATGGCGATCGTGTCGTTTTGTGACTTGAATGTGGACATTGTATTTCACGTATCGATCTTTGTTATGTTCGCCTGGTGACGCTTTTGGTGAGTTGTGTTCAATAGAAGTGACATGGAAATATGTTGTTACATGCTTGTGTGTCCGCGTGTATTCTTTAGGCAGTTGATTTCTTTCTTTATGTACGACATTTGTGACATTGACGGCGATAAATTGGGTTTGGTGGTGCTTTCAGTGATGAGTGTCCAATTTCAACAGCTGCAGAGCGGGCTTTTTTTTTTGCTGTTTGTGCCAGTGTTCTTATATTAAACTCATTGTCCATGCAACGTTTTGAATACTACTTTATTCCTTCCATGCGCTTATTTCAGACCAGGTTGTCAAATTTTCATTATTATACACTTTATCGTTTTGGAAGATAGTGAAAAAATAGCAGTAATAATTTCTAGCACAAAAATATATCTAATACTACCGTGCCTCTGTCGTGTAATTAGCAGCGCTAATTTTGAGAATAGAGTACTCGCTGACGACTTAGCGGAGCATCGAAGCTATAGTGGCATGTTGTTCATCTAGTCTGCTTACCGCTTAGAACACATGAACTCTGTACATATATTATTTCCTCTAAATGTGAGTGCCCGAAACGATAGCGGTGAATGTCACGATTTCCTTCTATCTCATACTGGTGGCTACGAGTGCTTCAGCTATCGATATTACTTAGATGCTGATGGACCAGGAAAAAAATGCACAAAGGGCCTAGTTATATTATTGGAACAGTATAAGGAGAGGTTTGAGATATATGGCGGAATCCGTGAAGACAGCTATGGCTGCCGCCGCACTTCGTTCACAACACTAAATATATATGGGAAAAAGCGTCCTAGATTACGGTTTATAGCTGGGTCGTGAACGTAAGCTCGAGAAAAACGTCCGTCGGATGTTCTCCGTGATCTATCTCGCATTCTTCAATGAGTCAAACGTCAAATTATTCAAACGTAAAATCTAGAAAAGCGAAATGCGGGGAGCAGGAAGCGTTGTACTCTTTGTTGCCTTGGGCGTCTTGTGGTCTGTTCGTTTTGTGTTTGTATCCCGGTAGCGGCAACCGCACTCCGATGAAAACGGAATGCATAAACATTCGTGTACAGTGCATTTGGTGCGCTTTAAAGTACGGAGATGGTAACATTTATTTTCTAGTCGCCCGCTAGGGCGTGCCTCTTAATCAGATGCGTACGAAGCTTAGACAGGCAAGCTTTTTTTCATAAGAATGTGATTTTGGCACCTGAAAGCCCGGAATTTTGAACTTTCTTGTTCCTGAAGGCAAGTAACTTCCACAGCAAGAACGAAAACAAACGAAACCACACTACTGGTGTACCACGAATGTTAGTAGCTGGAAGAGTTGCCTGGCTGTGATACCGCGTAACCACATGAGGAATGTTTAATAGAAATAACGGCAATAATTTGTTTGCTTTCTATCTTATTTCTCACAGTGAAATTGCGCATGTTGTAGTATATCAAAACACCTGTATAATACATTACAATGCCAATTCCTTGAAGAACTCCTTGAAGTATGTTGAGTTAAATGCGTAACGCTATATGGAGGTGGCCAAATCGACCAGAACAATTAGTTGTGTGCTAGCATCTTGCCATTTGATTCGAGCATTTGGTGCACCCCTAACGTGAACATGCTGCAGTGAGTAGAATTGCTTCTATAGGAATTGGACGTAAAATGTTTAAATGGTTGCTGAAAACAAGAGCACGCACGCATATGCTAGTCTCGAGAAGTTCCATATGAACAGCTCCAAACGTTTCATTGCCGTGAAGAACACAACTTATTCACATGTCGTCGAGCGCGTTAACAAAATGGTGCACTCTCTGAAAGCATCCAACGTTACCTCTACTATATCTTGCCGTCTGCCCAGTTGCACAATTTTGTGCCTGTATTGGGCCGGTGGATAATCTTTTACTCGTCTTCGGGCACGGGCGACAATTATTGGGGGGGGGGGGGGGGGGGGGGGGCGTTGGCTTAACGATGGTTCAGCTTACGCCTGCCTGCTGCGTTTCACGGTTAGTCTGCATGTTGGCCTGCTTGAGTGGTTCGTCCCACTTGTTATCAGCTTCCTTTGTCCAGGTATCTGACTTCCGGGCCTTTTTCACACCGATGACTTCGAACCGAGGTCCCATCTTCCCACGCGATCAGCCTCTGTTCGCGTTCGTGTTCAGTTATCTGATTCTTCGCTAATGTCATTTTCTGCATTCCCGCTCTTCTCGTTATTCGTTCCGATATTTTTTTCTTTCGCTTTATGATGCCTTTTCCAGCTCCTGACAGGGCCGAGGTGTCTGCTTCGAGGCTGCTCGAGTGCAGCCGGCCGCCCGTGTTCGTCGGTAGGGTTAGCTTGGTGTCCACCCACGAGGTGGGACTTTAGTTGCGAACAAGTGAGCGAAAAGTCCACTTACATGCACACACGTTGCCTCCCCGAAGAGCGCTTGTCTTGCAGCAGTCGGCGACACCATATTTGTAGAAGTTGAACGTCATTAGCCGTAATAATTGGCGTGGAACTCGGAAGGCCACGTAGGACGCGACCACAACGATTTGTCGTCGGAGTAAGTATGTATCTGAAGAGTAATGATTTGGTTTGTGAATAAAAATGTGCTGAAATTATTCACATTGATCATGGTAGGCCATGCATCTTCTACATTTTGTGGTGCCTATTCCGTTGTAGAGGGTGTTAAATACTGAAACATTGTCGCGTTAGCATCAGCGCGTGCCATGACATTAACTTAATGATACGCTGCAGAATGTGACGAAACCTGTGGTTAGAATATAGAGGTTTAATTGTCCATCCACAAGCACCCACGTACGCAGCTCATGAGAATGTGTCGGTAGTGAAGCAGATGCCCTCGTAGCAGCAATAGTGGGCTAGACGCAACTGGTGAGGGGTGGTACGCTCACTGGCACGCGCAAAAGCCGGTCACGTAAAGCCCCTGAAAAAAAAGAAACTGTTTTGTTCCCTACAAGCAAGGGGGCACAAAGACTGAAAGAAGTACCTTATACCGTGTGTTCCAGCTAAAGTAAGCCAAGTTGTTCAAGGAAATCAAAGATTTAAAATATGTGGATTATGAGCACTATGGGAATCGATGTAAGTGAAGCTTTGTACGCCGTTTGGTTTGCTTGGAGATAATTAGCGGAGATGTTGGTGCCGAACGTGTAATTTCTCCAGCGTTTAGTAGAATACGAGAGCGTTGAGTCGAAGTTAAACATTGCCGTGCATGCACCACTGCTGTTTGTTTGCGCAGTCCACAGAACAGACGGGGAGATGGGCTTGCTTGAGGCGTTGTTGTGCGTCATTGTTCATAATCTCTTAGAGGATTGAGAATTATCATTGCCTCAGAAGGCAGGTAGCATCATGGCGAAAGTGTTAAACTTTAATTGGATTATGGGGCTGCACGCAATTCAAATAATTATTATAATTGCATGTATGCTTTGTACACATACATTGTCACATGTCAGAGGTCACCCGTGGCGAAAAAAGAGGACGAAGAAGTCCGCGGAGCGTTCCGAACGGCGCGAGCGCTAGAGGCACGCGAGCCGAGGTGTAATCCGCGAGGGAGAAGCATCGAAGCAGTATTATCAACGTGGCTCTTGAGCTGGAAGGTAGCTTCGTCAGCCTTGCTCTGACGACGGGAGAGCGGAGGACCCGGCCACGAAGCTCGTGACGCTGGCAAGGCCCAGGCGTAGCTGTAGACCTCGGAGACGTCCGGGCGAAGCTCCTGGGACCGGCCGCTGCTGCTCACGGTGGTTCCGGTGTTTTTCTCGAGAATCCCTCTTCCTCGGCCAAGCCCGTTCAACTGATAATCACTGTGACACCGGGCCGTCATGCCGATCGACGTAAGGCGAAGAACGCTTCGCGAAGCCTAACCCGGCAAGTGACACGTCAGCGGCAGATACCGGGGCACCAGCCACGCACTCGGCCAAGTCAATGGAACCGCGAGTCGTCGACACTTACGGCATCAGCGACACCCCGAACGAACAAGTCGTGAGGCCTAACCCGGCAAGTGACACGTCAGCGGCGGCTATCGGGGAACCAGCCACGTACTCGGCCAGGTCGACGGTACCGCGAGGCGTCGGCGCTTACGGCACCCGCAACGCTTCGGACGAGCCCCGACGCGGACTCAACAAGAACTTCACACCGACGGCCGTAAGAACCCGCACTTTCATATTGCGAAGCAGTTAGGCCGTGGCCAGGGTGGCCAGACTTTGTAGAGTCAGCGCTAAGACTGACGTAGAGACTTTGAGGCGGAGCTAGGCTCCGAAACCAAGATAGTTTTAGTCGTTCCTTGTTTACGTGAGCATTTTTTGATAGTTTTGTATTTAGTCAGAGCTTTGTATTTTCTAGTGAGCGAGTATTTTTGGCTGAGTTATGGTTTGAGTTTTGTGTGCCTTGTGCTTTTACCGTCCTTGTACATATTAAATCCTTGTTTGCTGTGCTGCCAGTCGTGTCTCTCCTCCATCGAGAGTAGCGCATGTACGCAACTCTCCGGCTCCCAAGTAGAAGGTGACATACATTCGCGGTCAGCAACACGTTTGGCTCCTCAGCAAAGACGCCCCTGTTCAGCGCGACGCTTCTTTCGGGCATGGGTGTTCTCGGCGCTGAGTGCGCGCTTTGTAGTCATTTGGCTGGCGCGTGTTTACGTCATGCTTCTGCGTACGTGGCCAGCACGCTATTGGGACGACAGCTCCAAGCGCTCTGTTCAAGCTATGGACGAATGTAATATTTGCACTATCACAGCCCCGCACGCGACCTCCACAGCATAGCACCGGCATTTTTGTCGCATAGAAAAGCAAGCACAGCACGCGCCATACTCACAAATTGTGAAACACTGCCATGGGGGCGCAGGCCAGGATGCGTAGAGAGCCTACATGCAACGCCGTTTTGCATGTAGGCTCCCTAGGTATGCGAGGAGGCGAGTGTCATCTGGTGGTGTCGCGAGAAACCCAGGGGCACGCGCGAGCCAGTTCACAGCAGCAGCGCCCGGAAAGTCGGTCGGGAGAAGATGCAGAGCAAGCTTCGCTTTAAAAATGTTTACTGGCAAGCGCTGGTGTCAAACGCTAAACACGAGGGCGAGTGTTCTGGTTCTTCTTTCTTTTCCCCGGCCGCCCCACCCGCACCGCAGGTGCCGCAGATGCTGTGGCTCCGCGCTGTGATTGGTAGAAACGCGGAACGCGCTGCGCTGGGATGGCTGGCGAGTTTTCGCTCACGCTCAACGCTGTTGGCGCCGCGCTCACTGCGTAACGGGGTCCTTAAAGCTATCGCTTTAAAAACTGCGGAGGCGCTTAAGCTTCGCCTTTAAGAGTAGAACGCGATAGCATTCAAGGGTCCCTGACTGCTTTCCCCTTTCCCAGCAACTGCAGCTTATGCAATGATAATCTTTACCGGGAAACGCTTGCGGCGAAAGCAATGCACGAAGGCGAGCTGTCTGCTTGTTTTACTTTTTCTTTCCTCCGGAAGGCCTCTACTACCGCGGATGCGCAGAGGCAAGCGCCAGCTGGTGGTGCTGCAAGGAATAGAGTGGCGCAACATGCTGTGATTGGTAGAAACATTTTGCTCGTGGTGAGCGCACGGTAAACGCCAGATTTTCTCCGCAACGGGGCCCTCAAAGCTATCGGTTTAGAACTTTTACCAGCTTTAGCATAGAGCAGCAACACACTTGTATTTAGGACGCGGCTTCCTGTGCTTCTCATGAACTACCAGCTTACGTTGGCGCGAAATAACTGGCACTCATTTAAACGCTACAAAAGCTCCAACGGTGGCAAATGCTTTTAAATCTTAACAACATGAAATGCATATGCAAAATTACGTGCCCATCAGGACGTGATGTGACTCAAGAGATATATAGGTGTTATATTTTGTAGCTTTTCCTTTGTGAACCAGCAACGCAATCCCAGATGTTGCATCCTGCGTCGTCGAGGATTGTACCGGACGGTCGAAGACCGTGCTGTAAGTGCCGCTGCAGTGGGCTCCGTGGCGTTGTAATTTTTTTGGAGGCAGAAAGGTGTTAGATAACGCGTTTTCCTTTAACGCGCAAGCATAACTACCTAGCTAGCGTAATCGGCGAATGTATGTTCGAAGCCGAGAAGGAAGCCGAAGAAGCAGGCGCCTGGAGGTGACAATCGCGCGCCTGGGAAAGTAAAAAGCAGCGTGCTGAGCACGAGCAAAGTATGCCACATGGCGCAGGATGACATAGCCAAAACAGTCGGATATAATAGCCTAAAAGTAGCCAACCATGCAGTCGGGCATGGGTAGCTTGTATCCAGAATGTAACCATCATTTGTGCTACCGTAAAATGAAAAAAAAAATAGTCAGAGAAACAACTTAGCAACGTTATTTTCATTTTCAGTAAAGGCGCTTACTCAAAGCATGACATACTCGGCCAGACCAGGCGTTTGACTGCCCTAGCACCTATCAGAGAGAGTAAAACATAGCACTTATGCAAGCATCAAGCACACGCCCAAGCGAAGGGGTTGACTACAAGAGGTGAATCACACGAACAAAAAATAGCAAATACAAATCATTCGCCATGGGAAATGGTTTCCCAGTGGTTAAGATATAAAGTTATCTCAAGCTCTACAATACAGCATTTCTATCCACGGCAATGCTGATGATGATCGTATGCTGTTCTAAGCTTTGTAACAGGCGGACGATGAAATTTGATCCTTCAACAAAACCCAGTGCATCGCGCCACGCCATGGACGCAGATGCGGAAAGAAACAGAAAGGTTCCACCCGTAAAAGGTGACCCGTAAAAGAGCGAGGGATTCTGGGATGCGCCATCTGCTCGCTGTTTCCGTTTCGAGGAAGTGCAGCCTCCACCACAGCATCGCCGTTGAAGCATCGCCGTTGAAGCTTGCAGTCCGGCTTTGTTACACACGAACATTACCCGGTTGCAGGCGCCTAGCAAAACCATGGTGGGCTGTTTAGGCGTTGGCTGCTCAAATTCAAGCCTTAAAGGTAAACTCCTGTAACTACTGCCTTGCAGCGTCCCTTGCTGAGTCAGCTGTGCACAAGCATCAGAGGCATGGTTGCCACTTACAAAACTGAACCGCCAGTGAACAATAAGCAAATGAACGTACAGTGGCACTTATCAGGCGGCGATGAGCTGTGTAAGGGTCTACACGGAATGATTCCCCAAGATAATTATTTCTCTAACATTGACTCAAGCAACAATAACTATTTCAGTACTCGCATGCACATATAGAGAGAGGTATTATGAAACATGGTTTTACGGCGCAAATTTAAACGGGACGCAGCGAGATACATACTTAATGCTCGTAACCAACTAGCCCACGTTAGCTCCTTGAACACAGATAGAGATAATGCGCAGCCGTAATATGTCGGCGATTTAACCATTTCCCCATCTTGTTGACAAAAAAGCGAGAACTTCTAACGTACCACTTCAAAGTAACCTTGAGTTTCGACCAAGAAATGCCGGTGACAGCGCGCAGTTTTCGAACATATTGAGCACTTCATTTTCTAATTACGCTAGCTGCGCCGTCACTGACAATATCGGTCGCAGCGACGATCACAGGGCAGTATTTACCAGGCTGCTATAGTCATCGCCTCGGCTCCCGATATTTAAGTAATGCTTCTATACGCTTGATATATTATCGGATAAAGATAGCTTTTTCATCTGTCTGACTGACTCGCACACAGAGTAGTCAGTGACGGTGCGTCCAAGCAGCGGAAAATGTCGTAGAGCTACACCTGGCAGAATAAAAAAAGGCTGCCGAAACGAAACCCACAGTTCGTTTATGAATAAAAGCGTATCCATGATTTTCTTGGCTCGTCATCGTCGCGCCCAGGGTGAAAAGAAACCTAGCAATCAGCTGCATGAATGGTACGACATTGCTGGTCGAGGAAAGCGGACGGAAAGCTTCACACGACTGACAGTTGAAACCGCGTAGAAAAACACGTGCGCCGGGCATGCCGCTGCGCCGTCCGTCGAACCAGAAGCTGCTAGTAGACGGCGTGCCCCACAATTCCCTGCTATTGCTCGTGTTACGGGTCACCTATAGCCGGTCGAACGTACCGCGAATCTGGAAACATGCTTTCTTTACGATTCCTAATGCACATAAGTATTTAGCCCAAGATAGCCACACACCCAACCCATCTAAAATGTGGCGCCATCTCGGGCCTTCTGCACAACACGCGGACCGAAGTTCTCCCTTCCAGGAGGCGCCGTTCGTACACCTAATATACTTCTAAATACCGTGGCCTTGTGTGCGCCGTGTTCTCGCCGCTCAGTTTGCTTTGAAGCAATAGAAAGCACGATGCTGCTGCCACGATTCCACACGCCACTGTTTTGACAGCGAGTGACCGCTGTCATCGAGTGTGATGTATTCATGTTTGCCTGTGCACGCTGACACCATGCTTAATTTAGTTAGTAAGCGAATGTTTACAAGGGGGCGTTCTACTCGGGCGGCTGCTGTGTATGGCGCGGCCGCGCCAGCCCTGCCTTGAATACGATCTGCGATGCGGACAGTGTTGGCGTCTAGGCGCACCGAGGGCCGATAGCGTCGAGTGCGCTATAGCATCCATACGCTTGCGCGTCACCCACGTTCACGAGGTCAAACGTCACTGTAACTTTTTATTGCGATAGCAATTATATGGACACTTCAACCGTACTTCTGCTGTCGCCATCGCCGTGAGGTTCCGTACAAAGTCCAAGGGCGATAAAATCGTCGCCGTGCGCCGTATGCGCAAGCGAAAGCGCGCGGGGGACGCGCGCTATCACGGAGAGCGAACGCAAGGCAGAAAGCAAACGCGACCGTCGCGCGAAAGGCGGGGGGGGTATGGGAGGGAGGGAAGCGGGGTGACGCTGTGCTCAGGCCCCAAAGGCGTATCTTGCAACCGGGCGTAAGGGGAACTTGCCACTCAATCGCCCACGTGAAAGCAAGAAAGCGGGAAGGCAGCGCCGGAGGGAGGGGGGGGGGAGCGCAACTTCTACTCTGCCAACAACTGCGCTCGTACTTTGACCGAGGCTGTGGCGGTCGCCCGCACCGTCTGTTATCTCCACACGGCGCTGACCTTTGTATGCGCTGTGCATTCGCCGCTCAGTTTCCGTTGAAGCGATAGACCGCACGAACCTTCGCCCGCTGCGGCGGCTGCGCTCGCTGCCAGCGTTTTGACAGTCGTTGTCTGCGGTCATTCAGTGTGATCTATTCATGTATTCATGTGATCTAATTCAGTTAGTAACCGAAGGTGTCGTCCAAGTTCATGCAGCCAATAAAACTACTGTCCCTATTCCGAATAGCTCTCTACTAATTTCCTATCGCAATTGATGCTTTGCCTTTCGGGCGAAACTGCGACATTTTTTGGCACTCTTTCTCATTTTTGTGCCTATTTCCACCGGTAATTAGGATTTTAAAATATGCCCACAAAGTGAGATAACTGTGTGTATAGGTGTGGATTTTTTCAACACTCAGGAAAAAATAAGCATCCAGTTCTGTGTTGAGGTAATTATTTCCTTATGAAGTGCGTACAACGATTGCGAATCGGTGCTGCCTTGTTCCTACCCCCACACTCTTGTGCTGCATCACTAACGTTCGGGACATCTCGAGACCTGTGCGATGGATTTCAGGCTCTGTTGCAACTCCTCGGCGCAGTGTTGTTTTTCAGTTTACTAATGTTGATCAAGCGTCGTATTTCCGCTTTTAAGCTTCCGATATATAGACATATATATGTTTAATGAAGCAGTACCACCTGTAGCCACTTTGTGCTGAATTTCAAATAAAAAACGCACTTTTCTCGCACAGTTCTAATTAAAAACCGAGGAATGCGGTACAGTGCCATTCATTTGCTTCTATTCGCCGATACTCGACTGCGCATCGAAAGTTCTAGGAAACAAGCAAATAAGGAGAAGGGTGCGGTTTCGTTAACAAATAAAAAAAAAGATTAATAAGAAGCCTTAGATTATGAAACACCAAAAACAAAGCGAAAAAAAGATCATTGCTTTATATGCTTAATTTCTTTTGCGAACACACGCTTCAGTGCGCGTAAACACGTCCATTTTTCTTCATTAGCAGAAACCCGTGTTCTGCAGCAACCAATATAAATATTGCGCGGGGCTTGCTCCAGCAGGCAATCTTCAGAAATGAGAAACAAGGCCAAGCGATGTTCCCTTTTATGCGTTTTCTTTCCTTTGCCTATTTTAATGACCTCTAAATAAAGGTCAACTTTTATATCCTGAAGTCAGTGCCTTTGGTGGCAATACTTTTTTCCCCTGCATGTTGAACAATTTGACCTTAGTTTTGTGCTTAGTAGCTGCTCCTTTCAATAAGGGCACTGAAATGCGCTCGCACAGAATCATTGTGCATGAGCTGAGTGCGATTTCGTGTTCTGTGCGTCAAATTGTGATCGCTGTTTCTCTGCACGTAGCACTCATACATTGATCCATGATAATCATCTTTAAGCAAAATAGCATGTTCTAACTATCTGGCCTTATGTTATTTCAAAAGTGCTGCAAACTTGTCTAAAAAACTGTTTGTAATAATGTAGCGCCACCGACTGTTACTCCTAGGAATGCGACGAATACTTTGACTGTTTCGCACAAAGCACAGCTAGTCACATTGTTTGAGACGCTCTCTTATCTCCAACTTTATCAAGAAATTTACGCACGTTTTTTTTGCATAAAAAGTAATGCGAATGGTATCAGGCGGCTATTCCCAACATGGTGTTGAAGTTTCCATGCGGTCGGATTGTTCTAACGTATAGACTTACTTCCCCGCGAAGTGCTGTAATAAAGTGCGGATATTGCAACAGTTCAAATAGGTGTGTATTGACACTCTTTTTCTCGCTGTGCAGGCATACTATATGGTGAGAAATATTTACAAGGATTTGCTTGTAAAAAAAAAAGTACTGCTGCTTGCAAATAAAACAGCTTACAGATAAAATATTGACTTCCTTGCATTGACTGCACTCGTATTTTACATGTGTCTAGAAGAAAAGTGCGGCGATCCTGTAGTTGGGATTGAATACTGATACTATTTGTCATCTGAGGTTTATATGGCTGCTAAGCCAAACAAGTTCTGGCATTAACTACTGAAACAGCGTTAATTTCTTGCCGAAATAAATGTCGATGAGTGGGAGCGCCACGTCATCAGGTGGTGCATGTTCAGCAATTTTTGTTGCTCCCGGCACCAATATCGACGGTTTTTGCTCGTTGACATAATGCATGAGCATTCGAAATGCCTTGATGTCGTTGAATTGTTATAATTGCATTGCTAAAACCACAGTAAATGAGATGCTTCAAACATTGAAGCATGGATATGCTATCCTTCATATTATGTTCATGAGCCAGACGTGAACAGTGCACGTTACGCGCTGGCCACAGCTACACCATCATTATGAGGTGTCCCAGCAACTCGGCACTATATATGAGATAACAGTAATACTATGATAACGTTTTCTAGATATGCGAAAATATTAAAAGCGTTGGGTGTTAACGGTGGCCACTGTAATTTACAGCTCATAAACCTCCAGACATTGTGAACGTATGGGCGACATTGCAGAGGAGTATAGCTTTTCTTAAACAAGATCGCATTATGCAACAGATGTTCTGTGTATGACAGCGTCATAATCCACCGTGGTGGCTCAGTTAGCTAAGGCGTTGCGTTGCGCTGCTGAGCGCGACGTCGCGGGAGCGAATCCTGGCCGCGGCGGCCGCATTTTGATGGAGGCGAGATACAAAAACGCCCGTGTGCTTGCGTTGTAGTGCACGTTAAAGAACCCGAGGTGGTCAAAATTACTCATCCGGAGCCCTCCACCATGGCGTATCTCATAGTCAGAACTGATTTTCGAGCGTAAAACCCCAGAAAGAAGAAGACAGCGTCATAAAGTACAATTTGCTGACTGCGTGTTTGGAAACAAACGTTTATTTCTGCGTTTACTAACAGCGGCATCTCTTTGCATACGTGAAATCGACGTAGTGCCCCTCGCGCCCTCCTGCCAGGGCTCTGTTCTGCGGATGCGATGTACATATTGCGCTGTGGTCACGCGTAATGAAAGTCACCGCTACCGTTACGCAGCATGCGGGCCTTTCCGCCCGAGCTCGGGACATGTATAATGCAGAAGCGATGGCGGACGTCCACCGGCTATTGCGGCGCGCCAAAAATCCTCTACGACGTGCGGCCGCTGGAACGCCGGTACCCTTGTCGGATAAATGCCATCGGGGATGAGGCACTGATGATTTGTTTTTTTCCAGCCGATCGCCTTGCCATTACGTTTTGTTGTTTCGTAGGAACGGTACGACCTTTAAAGGAAGCCATGCGCAAGCAAATAATTTTATTTATTTATTATTTATTTATTTATTTATTTTAATGATACTGTAAACCTTGACAGGCTCTTACAGTATTTTTATACTTGTTGGTGCATTCTATAAACTTCAAATGAGCACAAGCCCCTGAGGAGCGCTGCCAGGCAGTGGAAAAGGTATGGTTCGCAAACGCACTCGTACAGTGGTTCGCAAAACTCATTCGTTTAAAACGGCACAGAGCCTTCTTGGTGCTCTGTCAGAACCGTTATCTTGTTGGCGCCTTTTCCTGATGTTGACAAAGGCTGTCACTTGTTTTCCTTTTTGTTTAGTTGAACCATAGTGCCCCACCTTAACCTTCAGTAATTTGGAATTCCCATGTGTAGCTTATACATTACGACTTTTATACTGCCCGTGAGCTAATTGGTTCAAGTGCACGCAAATAACTTCCACTACAGTTTATTTTAAATCTATTAAAATATTATTTTTATTCTAACCACCTAGATGAAGAACGTGCTAGGCGGCTTGCGTCAATGTGGGTGTGACAGGCAAGACGGCATAGCTTAGAAACTACGGAACAGCACCTATACGCTTGCGCGTAACCCACGTTCACGAAGTGAAACGACACTGCAATTGTTCCTTTCCGTCATTTTATGCCTTAGCTCCGTTCCCACTGTTTAGGGTAGTAAACCAGAAGGGTATCTCATTGACCTCCCTTCCTGCCTTTCCTTTTCATTCTTTCTCTTTGCTAAGCCGCGATCGTCCTTGTCATTGTTTTGGTCGTCCACATATTGCAAATTTAAAGAAAACGAGTGCATCGATTGCATGTTTATGCAAGTACGATGTTTCGCGAGAGTGCAAATTAAGTATGCCTTCTCGGCGCGTGATTATTCGGATATACCTTAGCTATAGGCGTATACATGCCTTAGGATGGGCGTGTAGCTTGAGGTGGCCCCACTATCAGTAAAACGGAAGTTGCGACGGCAGCAGAATTGGGCTGCTTGGCGCGGGAAACCACATGAATAGCATATTGGCCGGTTGTCAGGTGTTCACCACGGGTTGACTACAGCAGCTCCAGCGGGCGAGTCAAGGACAGCAACCGAACGGGAAGGTGGCGGCGGCACATAGAAAGAGCCGGTGGTCCGGTAGGCGTCAGGTGCCGGAGGATCATATGGCCGGGTGACAGCGTTAGCTTACGTCAGCGGTCCAACAGCGGGTTGCAGAGGACGGGCCAGTGGCAGCGCATCGGGAACTTGTGTTTGAAGCACTTGAAGCGAAGGAGCCAAGAATGCCACCGTCTCCGGTGTGCTCATCGCCAGAGAAAGTTGACGCCCGGCTTCTTGGAGGAACTTTCTGCATTAAAGCAGGAATGTCGGCAGCTTCGTGGCTGAAATCCAATGGGGCGACATCCACAGTATGCTGATAAGATGTACAGCGTGTTAAAGCTCGCTGCGCAGCTCGTCGTACTGCTGATAGAGCTGAATTACCTCGACAACCGTCTGGGGACTCTTGGCGACAAGCATCCGGAGGGCGTGGTTAAAAATTATGGGGTTTTACGTACCAAAACCAGTTCTGATTATGAGGCACGCCGTAGTGGGGGACTCCGGAAATTTGGACCACCTGGGGTTCTCCGGAGGGCGTGGTCATTGATGCCTTTCATGACGTGCTTATCTTGTCAGTTTCATCCATGGATGAGTTGACGCGCTTGCAGAGCGAGACCATTCTTGAATGTAACTGGTAAAGCCCTCGTCCTTTGCGTTAAGTTCGACCACGCAAGCGCTACTCAGCATGAAGGCGACTAACGGTGGGCCGGCCGAAGACTTCAGTCAAAGTTGCCGTGAAGCCGACGTCCATCAAGTAAAAGATTACATTAGTGAACTTTGCGCGGTCGTCCCACTTATTGTAGGTGCTTACACGGTCGTATTCGGCGAGCCATTCCTCGACGTCGAGGTTGTCTGTTATAAACGTGCCGTTCGAACAGGTCGGTAATGAAGAATGCCCTGCTAGTCTGTGTCCCTGTGTGGCAGACCTGGCGTGCGTACAGCTTGTATATGCTCCCTCTGTTTCTCTCTCTCTCTCCCTATATATATATATATATATATATATATATATATATATATATATATGTGTGTGTGTGTGTGTGTGTGTGTGTGTGTGTGTGTGTGTGTGTGTGTGTTTTGAATGGCTGCAAGACGTTTTCTCGAAGTGTGATTACCAGCACAGCAACAATGATCATGGGTTTCGGGTTTATCTGATCATGGTCTGGCTGGCCTCTTGGCGGACCACTATTCTTAGTCTGAATTATCGCCAAGTTTAGCAGAAAGTTTAGCCAAGCATTTGCAGAGCGGCCACATGTGCCCTGTCAAGGGCTGACACCACTCTAAAGCATTTTCTTCTTTCTGGGGTTTCACGTGCCAAAACCAGTTCTGATTATGAGGCACGTCGTAGTGGAGGGCTCCGGAAAAATTTTGACCACCTGGGGTTCTTTAACGTGCACTACAACACAAGCAGACGGGCGTTATTGCATTTCGCCTCGATCGAAATGCGGCCGCCGCGGCCGGGATCACTCTAAAGCAAGACGTAAGCATACGTATGTCTACGCCCTCCCGTTTCTTATGTAAGAGTTGATGACCCTAAAGGTCCTGCTAGCGACATGGTGCGCCAACCCACTCACCAAACTGTAATGCCGCAAAAGGCTTTGACTGCGCATGTTAGAATGACAAGCTGCAATTTTAATGAAAGGCGTTCATTAAAGCTGGAATCATTTCGATGCAAGCAGCAGCGGCATGTTCTACAATTGCATGCAGAGTAGTAAATTCGAACATCTACCCGCAGGTTATAAATTCGCAATCTTCTCCTTGAAACACACCTAGCTGCTGGTAGACTACTGCCAGTCACCGATGGTATTGCTCTATTCTGTGCTTATCTCATTTCAAAATTACTAATATCCATCTGAAGTTACTTTCTTTTTCTTTTTACTTTTTTGCTGTGCAAGCTGCTCATTTGCAATTATGATGCAAGTTCACAGTGTGCTGTTTGATAACGCCAATATATATATTTTTTGGTAATAGTGCTGGCGTAAAGAAGAAACATTTCAAAAATGTGGGTGAGGCGGATAAGAAAATACTGCGGTGCCCGACATGGCAAAGTGTTTGCCATGCCTCTTACCTGGTTGCCGACCACGAAACCAAAATATGCATAAAACAAAGCCTTGTTTCACAATTAAAAATATTGCTTCGATCAGCGTGAAACTGACGATCTTACCTCTTCTAACAGAGAAAATGGAAGGGATCGAAAAATTCGCATTTATATTGTTACGGGGAGGCAAAGACAAAAGGAAAACATATTTACAGCATATTTGCAAGGCGATCAAGCGTTCAACCATATGCTCGAGAGCGCGCGCCAGATCATCAGCGTCTTCTTCACGACGCTCCTCTTGGAGAATAGTACCGTGACATGACCCCCGGCTGCTCAAGCACCGTCACGGTGCTTGCTATGATTTGGGAGAGTGGTAAGGTTTAAGGCGGGATACGTGAACAACGTCAGTAAGTGGTGAAACGGTAGGAGAGGAAGACTTGAGTGGGCCAATCTCATGCGTGACGTCTGTTACATGGCGTAAGACACAGTAGGGTCCGGAGTACCGCGAAAGCATTTTTTCGGAGAGTCCAACACGCCGAGTCGGAGTCCATAGAAGCACAAAGGCACCCGGAGTATAGATAACGTCGCGATGACGGGAGTCATAGCGGTGCTTCTGGTGGCCTTGCGATGTATTAAGGCGATGGCGAGCAATATGGCGTGCCTCATCAGCTCGGGAAATGGCATCGCGATTGTAATCAGTTGGCAAATGGACGGCATCGGGGATGATAGTGGCAAAGGAAACGTCGCACCGCGGCCAAAGAGAAGATAAAAGGGTGAAAAACCAACAGTATGGTGGCGGGAGGTATTGTAGGTAAATGTAACGAAGGGCAACGCAACATCCCAGTCTTGAGGGTCAGAGGAGACATACATAGAAAGCATGTCAGTTAGCGCCCGGTTGGGGGATTGGGTGTCACATACGCGGCGCCGAAGTTCACTACGTATGTTGACCGCCAAATGGGTGCGGCGTATTCTATGAAAAAGCAACCCCAGCCATTCCGGACATCGCCTTTAGTTCACAGCTTTTACACCACGTGGCGTACGGACCTTTAAGATTCGAAATTCGCGCGATGACGCACGAAGTGTACTGGACGATAACAGAATACACGTTTTAACAATAAAAGAAAAAAAAGGACCACGCCAACAGCTTTCACCGTCCAGCATGCACGAGCGCGAATCAGGAATGGCTGATCTGATAAATGCCGAGCGTATAAGACGAGCGGCCAGCTAGTCTACTGTGAATCAGAAGTTTTGCTGCTATTGATAGTCGTTTAGAGGCTCAGCCCCACTTCGAGAAAGTGGGTGCAGAATCTTGAGAGAGCGGCCTCCCCCCCCCCCCCTCCCCTTCCGTCCATCTTTTCCTCGGCCAACTTTTTGTCCGATCGAATCAGAAAAGCAAAAATGCCCTTTTATCGCTTCATTTCTCGAAAGCTGATTCTAAAATAATAATGTAAGATTGCTAAATGGTCGCGATGGGCGCATGTTTCAAGATATGCAGTCGCATGATTGACACCCTTAATCTCGGTTGGCCTCAGTTTACGAGTCCATTTGCTCATTTGCGTGCAGGTGCCTAATCGAGTTATGTTCACTGCCACGGAATTTCTGTTTTTCTAAAGCGAATGCCTTAGGTGCATGGCCATATTTTCGGTGCCATTGGCAGTGACCTTGGCGAAACCGCGCCATAACGAAAATGGCCGACACCGCAAAGAGTAAAATCACTTCAACAAATGCTCGGATTGACGTCAGTTTTCTCAGAGAGGTTCCTGTGAACAAAAGAAATTAGTAGCTTTGTAAAGAAAATTTGCTCCTTTTCAGCCGAACACCTTTTCTAAGCTCTTGGTAAGCGACGGGTGTAAATGCAGAAAATCATCTGTAACTGGTCAGTGTTCGAAGAGCTGCTTCACTGCACAGTGGCATAGCCAGAAATTTTATTCGGAGAGGGGGGGGGGGGGGGTGGCTCACGTTGCAGCGCTGCCTCCTCCTTATAGAATTGGTCGAGAGATCAAATACATCAATAGTAACTGCATTGCCATTGCCGATGTCATTGTATATTAGAGGCTGCAAACAAACTACTGAGTGCTACCCACTGTCAAGTAAAATATGTATTTTTTCATACCAGAATATATTCGTACGTCCCAAAAATTGTGGCAGAAATAACTGATATCAATGCTTCCGCGTTTTTTTGTCTATTTAATTTGTAAAGAAAATATCACACGAACTTTAGAACATCAGAAAATCATAAAATATCAGTTCCAAACCAGCAAATCAATGCATACAGCTGGTGCGAAAAACGTAAAGGCTATGAAAAGAACAAGTTGAGCACAAATATTTTGATAAATTTTTGTCATTAAAGAACCCTGTTTACTTTTTTGTACAGTCGCGAGCAGAAGTTTGGTGACCATGGCATCAGCAAAAAATTTAAATATATTCAAGCGCACCTGCATGGCCCCAAATTAGCTTAATACGTTGTATTGGTACATCACGCGCACGTAGGCTTGTGCTCTTGATTTCAGCCGGAATGGCCAGGCTGCGAAGGAAAAAAAATAAAATCTGCCACTCTGGATCATATGTTTTGGCAATGTCCTGTGGCTTTCACAGACTGCGACAAGGAAAGAGACTGGTGGCGGCGAGTGCTTCACAGTGGAGTGCTTTTAGATCAAGTACAGGCCGTCCAGAAGGCCCACGACACGGCGGTAAGGTTAAACCTTACTGTCCCGAAGTGGGAGCAGCCTGCGTCATTCTAAGGGTTGATCTTCAGGACCTGAATAAAGTTTATCATACCATATAGCAGAGAGGCTCGGCCTTTCTGTACCGACGTGGGAGCGCCCCGCTACGTGCTGACGCGCGTTCCGAGCGACCGTAATAAAGCTTTATCATACCATCATACCATACCTTTGGTCCACAAACTTTGGCTCGTGACTGTACATATGCAACGGCCAGGGAAAAACCTCAATGGCGCTGTCCTTCGTTGCAATAGATTGCGAATGAGCACTTGTTACCGGTCGTGTATTGTAATTACACCGATAATATAGTCGCAACAGTGAGTACATATAAGAAGCAGGAGTTCTGCAAGATGTACATTAGAAATGCGAAAATAGAATGGAATATACAAGTGCGAAGATACAAGTTGATAAAGGACACAAAAGTGTCACTGGTAACAAAATGCACTGTTTGTATACACAAAGCCTCGCGACAAGATGTTTAAATATATGTATAAGTATCCAATAAATCCAAGTATTTAAGCAAACGTCACTGTATGTAATGCGTCAAACAAGACAAATAGACATGTTGCGCAGTCACACATAGTAGTAGCTTTACGCATAGAAAGACAGACGATCCAGGCAAGTACAAAACTATGATCGCAGAAATCGTGATATGTTCCAGAAGGACCGCCTGTTGGGCTAGTTGGTCTAACCTAGTTTCTTTCAGTTTGGCAGAACAGTTTGGTTCTTCTAGAAGCTGACAAGGAAGGTGGATTTGTTATGATGCCGAAAGGCATGTTCAATGAAAAAGCCCAAGCGGCAGTGGACAAGAACTTTGTGGCTGTTTAAAAAAGTGCAGTGAGGGTTAAGACTAAGTTAATCAAATTTTGTAAGGACTTGGAATTGAATGTTCTTGCTAGTGCTATTAGAAATAGTAAGGGGAACAGTCTGAAGGTTTTCTTTTCTGCAAAAACACATAAGGTAGATGTCCGTTTCAGAACCATTGTGAGCAAAGGGGGGGCTTGGCAAAAGAATGTTAGTCAGTTTTTACTGAAGAACCTTAAGTGACTCACGGTTGTTGATCCTTTCCGCGTGAGGAAATCTGAAGAAGTCACTGAATATGTGAAACACAACGAGAGTATAGATTATGGCTTGTCTGTCGACGTTGAGGACTTGTTTTATTCAGTACCTCAAGATAAGCTTTTAGTTGCTGTTAGGAAGTGCATTGAACAGAGTGGCGAATGCGATTTCCGAAACTCCGCTTGTTTGTCGGTTCATAATTTAAATCTTTTAGAATTTTATCTTAGTGTAACATTGATTGTTTTTAACGCGCAGCCTTTTCTGCAACGTAGAGGAGTGTGTATTAGGTCTTGCGTGGCTCCGATTCTATGCGACATATTTTTAGCTGATATTGACAGTGCGCTTGATTTGGCTTTTAATGGGGGGAAGGTATTCAAAGTGTTTCGGTACGTCGATGACTTTTTAATTCTTTTAAAGAAAGAGGACGGTTTCACTGCCCCTGGGAGTAGTTTTGATGTTTTTATTCAAGCTGGGCAGGGTTTGAGTTTCACTCATGAATTGCTTGGAACTGAGGGGTTACAATTCCTGGATCTCAGGCTAAAATTTAGTGTAGGCCATGTTTGCTGAGAGTACCTCCCACGGATTAAGAAGTGTCCCCTGCCTTTTGAATCTGCCCACTCTAAAATAGGAAAAAAGGGGCATCGCATTACAATGTCTGGATTCTGCGCTCCGTAAGTCATGCCCGCATTCAATGCAGCATAGCTTTGACAATCAGATTAGCAGCGGGATTCCCTGAGTTGCTTGTTGTTGCGGTGGCCGAGTCTAGATCCTGCAGAGGGTAAAGAACAGAGCTGGAGCGGAAAGAGCTGAGACCCAGCGATGGATGGTGAGACCCGTAGCCATGCCTTATATGCATCAGGTCTCGCACAACCTGAAGAAGGTTGCGAACAGGCATCGTATTCCTGTGGTCTTCACGGCTCCTAATAAGCTATCCAGGCTCTGCCCTCGAATTTGCGGGGACAGGAAAGGAGGTTGCCAAACCAGCCACGATAGCCGCTTCGTGCGGTGTGCGACAGGAGTGGCATACTCCGTCCCCTTGTTGTGCGGGAAGGTGTACATCGGCCAAACCGAACGGTGCATAAACGACCGGCTCAGGGAGCATGCGCTAAACGTTAAGAAAAAAGAGGACAAGAATGCACATTTAGTTGCCCACATCATTACGTGTGATTGCGAGGCACGATTTTATGAGACCAATATCTTAGGAAAATCTGCAAGCTACAAGGCTCGAGTGGCTCTAGAAGCATTCTACATCCACAAGAACTCAGATACTTGTATAAGCGAAGCGTCAATTCTTTTGCACAGTGCCGAACTGAACTATTTGAACTCTGTTGCCTAAGGGAGATAGTACTGTTAACTTTTTTAGATTTCTTTTTATTACCTCGCATGGGAAAGGGGCGTGACACTGGTGTACGTGGTTCACCTTAGAAATCGGAGGGTTTGTTGACTGAAATAAACGGTTGGTAGTAGCGCTCGTCCGCGTCTGTCGTGTCTTCGTGAGTGTTGTGCGTACTTTTTTGCGCTATGTCTGAAAGTAACTCGTGATATGTACTTGGGCCATGCGGCGGTCGCGACAGCACCATATGGGTAGATAATAGAGGAATAATGCAAAAATCAGTACGAAAATCTGTAATTTAACTGCCTGCAGAGCGGCGACAAATTTTCTGCACCCAAAATTAAGGAAGGGTATTGCTTCGGCTCAAAAAAGAAGTAAAAGTGGGTAGCTAAAAAGGGAAGACCAAAAGAAAGCCACAGATGATGCGGCAAGTTAAACTACCCAATCAGTGTGTTTGTTGGGAAACGCCGCGAGGGCCGGGCTTTCAATAAACAAGGTCGGTAAAAATTTGTTAATGATGTCCTCGTCATTTTCGTTTTTGCACGATAACTTTGATCATGATGCTACCTGTTTGAATAAACAGCGATAATTTCTGCGGTTTTAGAAACTAATGAACAGTCATACGTTTTCATAATTAAGCGTCTAAGGACTTGAAGGAACAGAACCTTTACTTGCATTGATTTTTGCCGCTTCGCTATCTAAAGGACAAACTTCACTCGGCGGGAAAGTTTAGTGAAGCGGTCAATGACTTCGGACACGTTGATGCCGACGTCTCTGTGGACGTCGGCATCCTTGTCGAGCCAGACCTCGTCGTCCGCAAAAAAGAACCGCCTCAAAAATAGGCTGTTAACTTTCTTCTGTTTTCTCTTATTTTACTTTGCCTGCCTAACCACGTGTTCTTCAGACATTGTAGAGCGCAAGTAGTTTTTCTAATCTCATGTTAAAAATATACTATCTGCGGTTGAAGTGGTCACTGGAAGGGTGGCTATAGAATCTGAAGCCGTTTCTACACATTTACATAGAACCTGCAGTCGCAATGAGAGAGGGCATCTATTCCGGTGCTAAAACCTAAAAGTACTCTTTCGATGTCGTTGGCATCCTTGTTTAGGCACCTTGCACAAACTGTAAACTGTTGGATACCGGCAATATCCGTCGTTTCATCAGCAGATATGGAGAAGCGGCCTGCACCATTTACTTTTGCATCTAGGCTTTCTTTGATAATTTCACCACAAATTTCTATAATTTGGTTTTGTAGATCTGGACTCAAATGCGAGGTATTACTGGGGCAACATCCAAATGGTTCTTCAGATATGTATCTCCACAATCAGCTCGCAACTGAAGAAGCGCTCTGAAAATACCAATATTTTCAGAGGGGATTTGCTTAAATCCATAGGACCACTGTCCCTATGGCCACGGAGAGCCAGACCTTGTCGTCCGCAAAAAAGAACCGCCTCAAAAATGGGCCGTTAACTTTCTTCTGTTTTCTCTTATTTTACTTTGCCTGCCCTGGTCCAGCTGATTGATCACATCGGGCGCCCTTCCTGAAAATGTTTGGAGAAAATTATCAGCTGCCAGCTGGCAGTCACGGTCATATTTAGTATTTTCGTGTGTGTGGAAGATTGCGAGCGCGGGCTTCCATTTCTGAAACGGCTTGGACACGAGGGTTCCAGTGCGCGCATGTTAGCTCAAGTTTATAAGAACATTAAACCCATAAATTTCCAGAGTTGAAAATCTAAAGCACGCCTTTGAAAATGTCAGTGCACCTTTCGCGTCATAAGTTTATGGGAACTTTATACCCATAAAGTTTAGGAATTGAATTCCATGCGCTCCGTAGATTCCCCGGCCACTGCGGGATACCGCAGTGCTCCCGCTCGCTATCGAAAAACCCTTGAAAGTTTGTGCTCGGATGGGGCTCCTTGCGTTATGTGAGTCCAGGTGCCAAGGGCGCTGCGACGAAATCCAGCCCGAGTTCGCGATGTGCGTGCCGAAATGTCTTTTCGAGCGTGAAAAACACACTGTAGACAAAATCCAGAAAGATTCCCGGTGCCGGTGGTTGTTTTGGTCGGCGGTGCATGCCAGCACGAAATAACTTCGGGGGGGGGTCTGGAGTCCCATCAGTGCTACTACTGCTATTACTACCTCTACTGCTACTAGTATTGCATTATTACTCAATGATTATTATAGAGGAAGTACAACAACAATGAAAGCTTCACATGAGATCCAACGCAGTGTTTTAGCATAAGTGATGCGAATGTTCCATTGCGATTATAGAAAAGTTTTCATGTGTTAAATTTGTCGATTTTATGCAGATTGACAGTAGAATCAACATTCTCTGGCTTACTTATCGTGATTATTTTTTTTCATTTACCATAAACCACATCTCCACTATTAAATCACTTAAGCAAACTTTAGTGGACTCTGGGCTTGGGCTCCCGTGTACTGGTGAGGGATAGTGCCCCTGTATACGCGGGGCCTCTCTTTTCGTCGCGCCACCGGCACCGCCGTTGGCCGAGCGTCGTCACGCCGTGACAAGTGATATAAGTCGTTCTACTCGGCACAGAGCAGAGAACATGGCGGAAACAACGCCGGTATACCACTTGCTTGAGCTCTTGTGCCATCCGTATCGGCAAAGGCGCGTTCCCACCACGGCGCCAGGAAGCACATCTGGCCGCTTAGGCCGGAGCAGCGGTCTCCTATCGCGTGCACTCGAGCAGTATACACGCTTGCCCTCGTCGCCGCGCAACAACTATCTGCAGCAACTCTGAGCATGACGGGATGCCGCGCACCGGGGCTGCGCAAATCGCAATGAAAGCAGATGAAAGTGGGAAAGCTGTTTACTCTGTGCCGTACAGACGGACCGTTGTCGTCTACAGTAGTCATTAATGCGAAAGCATTACATGATCCATGAGGCAGAGAAGCCGGCGTCGTTCACAACGAGTGGTATCAAAAGTCAATGTGACATCATCAGCGTCTTGAATGAAATCAGTAGTAATATAGAAGGTAGTAAAGGGTATTACAACGTCAGTTAGTAGTAATTATGGGTAGTTATTGTGAATTAAGGTGAATTACAGTGAAGTGAATTAAAGTTACAACAAGTTAGAGTGGGGTGACTTAAGGTGGAGTCAAGTGAATTAACGTGAAGTAAACTAAATTACAATGAATTAAATTTGGTTAAGGTGGATTAAGGTGGATCACCATATTAACTCGTAGCTACTTGGCGATGAGTTCTGAATGGTTGTGGTCTGGTGATTAATGAATGCAGAGAAAAGAAAGTGAAGGAAGGATCGCAAACAGGTTGTAATACTTAAAAAGTATTTATTGGTAATGACTAAGAGAAGTCATAATGCTTTCGCATTCAAATTACGTAAGGATAGTTAAGGTACAATTTTATTTTTGCGCATGGGCCGCCACAGGGCTATCGCTGTAAACCCCACCGCGTCTCTACCCGCCATATAACTGTTTGCAGTAAACCTTCTCTGTGATAGCGTTCATGATCCAACGTTAAAACCCGCCATGTTTGGCTATGTCATAGTGCACAGCTATCGCTTTAATATCAACAATCCTTTTAATCTTCGGCGCGAACGTCCGTCACATCCAATTATCCTCGCGTTGCAACGGCAACCTCCGCCAATTCCGAGTTGCACCCCACCGCCCGTATATTTCGGCCGGCAGCATGCTGCACTGTCAATGCTTGAAGGGGTCTACTGCGTCACGGCGCGAAGCTCCCCTCGCTAGAAACCGGCGTATTTTCTGCGTGCGCTAGGAGTGCATGTTTATTTCCCCTTAAACACTACGATTAGCAACATCTAGGTTTAAAAAATTTAATTAAACTATAGGCTTTTACGTGTCAAAACCACGATCTGATTATGAGACACGCCGTAGTTAGGGATTCCGGAATAATTTGGACCACCTGGGTTTCTTTACCGTGCACCTAAATCTAAGTACACGGGTGTTTTCACATTTCCCCCCATAGAAATGCGGCCGCCGTGGCCGGGATTCGATCCCGCGACCTCGTGCTCAGCAACCCAACACCATAGCCACTCAGAAACCACGGCGGGTCGGAACAGATAGGAAATTGAAATGAATCACATGCATCAAAGTTTGCATTGCGAGTATTATCAAGTACAGTTTAAGTTTTTTTCTTACACTTTATGATATATGACAGTCTTTGTGATGACTTCAATTTCCTGTTTTACGTTTAGGCTACTGACACTGCACAAACTATATTTTTTGTCATAATACGGAATAAAGGCACCAGAGTGCGGCTCATAAACACATCGGTATAATGAGGTGTAATTTGTGGATATATTTCTCGCTATGGGTAATATAGGAGCTCCTTTCTCGCAAATATGTGTCTTGGGTCAGAGCGCTTATGCTGAAAGTGGACTGATTGTCCGCGCTTTCTGTGGAGCTACAGAAGTGACTGTGAAAGCCTTTCGCTGTTTAAAGGTGTATAAGCCTTTCGATGCCAGGCGCCTGAATTATACACAAAGAACGCGCTCGTCCGGAACCAGAAAAGTCGCAAGCATTATGCCAAGGTCGGGATTACCCTTCTACGGATTAGTCGCGTCCTTGACAAAAAAAGAAAAACCGGGGAGTGACAAGTCATTTTTAACGACGGGCGGTCGTTCTTATCGTGATCACACATGACGACTTGCGCCAACGTACCGCGCTTTGTCGGGAAGCTGTGATAGTTCATTGTTTAGAAAGGGTATTTATTTTTTCCGCAACGTAACTTACGTCATCGGGGCAGATTTAAAATATAAAGGTCACGAGTCAGGCAGTGGTACCTAGGTGAAATGAACACCCGAGAAAGATGGACTTGTAGTGGCTTTCTTTTGGAAGCGCTGATAACGTTGCAGTTTAAACCACAATAGAACTTCGTACACAGTATTTTTACCAACAGTTTAACAGAAGGCTACTCAGTCGTGATATTATTAAAGTTATAACTTTTTAGCAGAGACACTCTCACATGACTTCGACATATATACAATAAAGGGCTCTGTAATTTCCACTGTGACTTAACCTAGGTACGTTGGCGTACTTCATGTAATAATTCCAGTCAGCCTACTCACATATACCGCATTACTAATCACATCTACCATGGCCTCGGCTACATCCCAAGAAGCAATTGCCTACCTCTTCTCATTGCTAAAGATTCGGTAGGCGTAAGACAGGCCAAAATTCAAATATGAATGCCCTGTATGGAATTAGCATGGAACCTTCAGTGATATAGAACGTATGCGTTACACTCGAGTCTGTCCAGAAACGGGCAGTAACATTAATTTACTCTGATTATTCATTTATCATCAGTGTTAATAAACAAAACGCATGCTGAGCTTCTATCGCTAGGTTTGCGTCGTGAAGTCTCCTGACCTTGCACAAGTTCTACAATTCTACGCTATAATATTCCATCATCAAGAGCTCGGCGCTTGTCATCACGTATAAGCTAAAAAGCAGCCTGGCCTTCAGAACGTATAGTCAGCGTCCAAAGCTTTCGCACGCCTGAAGCTGAAAAAATATATTTCTACGCCTGAGGCACGCATCGTGGCATTCGGATTTACAGCGTATCCTGGTCTAGAGTAAACAAACGTTTTGCATACTTTTACTGGCTGTGGGCGTAGCTGCGTTGAAAATGAACTTATTCGCAGAATCTCGGCCGCGTAAACTTTTGACGGTGACTGTGCCATTGAACACCTGTATTTTCTTTATTCTGCACACATTTTTAATGAATGACCTTCCAGCCAACGTCATGCAATGCTTGCACCTGGTTAATTTTCAGGACAGCCATCTCAGACATGTTGAATTAAATATAAGAACTGAACTACTATGTAGTACGTCATTATTATCACCAATGAGGTGTAATAAATTTGTAAACAAATAAAGGATAATAACATTGCCTATGAAATTTTACTCAAATCTCAGGACTACTTCAAAATTTCGCCTGTTCGTCTTGTGTACCTCTCTATGCTTTCTAGGAAACTGAAAGGGCGAAAATCAAGTGTGAAATTGACATGTCCTGTAGCACCATGGCAGAAAAGGAAAGGTTTGGCTTAGTAGGACCATGTGAAAGGTTCAGCTGCCATTGTGCTACTCACACACAAGGAACGACACTTTTGTATTTTATTTATAGGCAGTAGACAAAATGATAAATGATGCTCAGTGCACGCTGGCGTGATCATGACAAAACGACCGTACCGATATGAGTCATAAACGATTATAATAAAGGAACATTTCTGCAAACCGTCACGGTCCTTTCTCGTGTTTCTTCAATTATTCAAACATGTTAAATTTAGGGTAGGAGAATATTCGCACATAATTACTAAAGAATTGCACCAGTAATCATATCATGGTGCTGTGACCTGATTCAGCAATAGAGTTAGTCAAGAACAGAACAGCAGAATGCTATATGGCAACTTCGGTAATTGTAGCCGAAAACAGTGTCTTCTTGCACAACTTTGTGGGCATAATTCAAAAAGGGTATGGTCTGTGATTGGAGTCGTTCTCTATTTTTACACGACAGGCTACATTAACACGTCCCAGAGTCTTTTCGCATAATTTCCAATACTCCTCTGCGTAAGTTGTGGTAAAAGGGTAAAAGGATATGAAGACTTTTAGTATTTCTGGAATTTTGTGAAGGTATATGGGAATGGTTCAAATGATAGGACACGTGCGCGGCATATTCAGGGTAGAATGTTTATGTTTCGAGGTACTGGTTTGTACTAAGCAAACACGCTTGTGCAATATTTCGGATCTCCTTCATTTGCACTGAAGGTCAGGTATACGCAAAAATTCTGCTTTGATATAATGCAAATACACTCAGTCAAATAGCTTCAACTGTATTCCTTTGTAAAAATACTACGTCTGGGGCTGCAGCCAACTTTTCTACTTCTGTGTCTTTTAATTGCACACACTGGGCGCTATTTATTTTTGTGGCACGTTTCAAGCCGCAGAAGAGTTGCACAAAACACGCCTTTCCCAAGACGTAGCTGAAAAGGCAAAATATTTCTTAGTAATGACTTCATAAATATTCACCTTAGGAAAGAAATGTACTTTCAAAACACGTTACCTGCGTTTATTTTTGAAAGTACAATATACCTAAAGTGCAAAAGATGTTTGGAAACACGTTCGCATGTTCTCGAAACCAGCCAGCTATTTCGTTAGGAAGACTTTGGTACAGTAGAAAGAAACTAAACAAGAACCGTAACCAAGGGCGCGATCTTGTACGCGTTCCAAAATGGAACGGAGGCGTTCCGTTCCATCGAGCCGCACACGATTGGTCAATTCGAACGTCGCGGTTGAAATTGACCAATCGTGTGCGGCTCGATGGAACGGAACGCCTCCGTTCCATTTTGGAACGCGTACAAGATCGCGCCCAAGGCTTATGTCCTGCATTTCGGAATATGCCATCGGGTGGAAAACTGCCGAACTAAGCAGCGACAAAGTGATAAGAAGAAGCGCGGCACAGCTGGCTTCGAACCTGAGAACTCACGGTCGTGGTTATCAGTGATCTTGATCTGTGGTCGCTCAACACGCTCGGCTACCGCTTCGAAGCGCTGCTGTTGGCGAAAACTAGGTTTATATATGTACCACAATAAATTCCGCGACCTTGTTATGAGAACTGCGATTTTGGAACGACTTCTTTGCCATTTCAAGAGCTGCTGCTGCAACTAGCTGAAAGCTGATTCATTGAAGTTGATAAATCATTGAAGTTGATAAATCCCCAGGAATACGTCAGTCAATGCAATAGGTTCATCGCAAATTGCTTTTTACTGGCCAAAAAAGCCTCCAAAATTTTGGCTTTTCAATAGACTCCCATAATTGAAACTTGCCCGTAATTTGGAACGAGTTTTCTGCCGTATGTAATGGTGGCACTTGCATGTGATTTCGGGCTAAGCGCCAAGAGCCTATTTCCATGGAAATATTTTAAAACATGGCTTCTATGATTAGTTATTTGGAAAAAAACGACGCTCTCCCGTATAAACCGCGTATGTTTTCTGAGACGGCCGCCAGAGGCGCTGTTCTAATGGAATGCGTGTCTGAAATTGCGCGGTTATTTAGCTTCGCATGTTATTATTTAGCTTCGCATGCCGAACCAGGTGGCGCGAGGGTGTCGTCGCGGTTGAGGTGGCAAAAGCGTGCTTCAGAGTCTTTCTCACTTTCTTGGTCTTCTCGCTTAGATAAAAGTAGGTAAAGAATTTTTTTTCCCACATCTACGCCTTGTTAGTACGAGATGATGGGTGGTACTAGGGGGAACCCACGCGTGCGTTGTTCTGAGTGCGAGCGTTCCTACGCGCTGGAAGAAACGCGGTTTAAGTCAACACGCGAAGCGAATGGTGCAGATTTTATCTGTAGGATGTGTGTGCTAGGGTCGCGGCTAGACCGCCTAGAGCAAGACAAAGATAAGTTAGCTAAGCGGGTTGGAAAGCTAGAAAAGGAACTTGAAATCGAGCAGAAGCAGAGGAAGGAGGCAGAAGAAAAGCTAGCTAACGCAGAAATCCAGCTGAGCGCCACCATTCTGCAAAGCAATGATGAACGCATCGAGGCGAGCACCGCGAACGGAGCTGGCACCGATGCGAGTGCAGAGACAGCCGAACCCGCCACGCCAGGAAGCAGTCGCGGAAACGTCAGTGATAATCACGAAGGGGATACCACTGACGCGGCCGGGGAAGAAAACAAAGCCAAGGGCAAGGATAAGAAAGGAGGGGAGGGCATTGTGACTTCGGGGGCAGCTTTCGGCGGTGAGGGGGAAGGAAAGCGTCGAGTTGTCTTTGTTGGGGATTCCAACATGCGTAAAGTAGAACCGGCGATAGCAGAGAGGGTAGGGGCAGACGAACGAGTCCAGGTTAGCGCGCTTCCCGGAAAGCCGATTAGAGAGGTGATAGCGAAGGCCAAGGAACGCATGTGGGACACAATGGAGGAGAGACACCTAGTGGTGATAATGGGCGGAGTGATTGACGTACTGAACGGACGAGGAGCAGGAATCACAAAGCAAATAGCCAAAGGGGTCACCGACCTGCGGAATGTTTCAAAAGAAGTACAAATCGCGGTGTGCACGGTGCGAGAGGTTGAAAGGCAGGGTTATAAAATTGAAAGGGCAGTTCTTGCAGTAAACAGGGAAATTTGGACTCTAGCTAAAGCAATGAATTTTACGGTCATTGACATCAACCGAGAAGTGCACCGAGCAGGCCGCGAAGGCGCTTTTGTGCGTGACGGGATACATTTTAGTGAAAGTGTAGCAACACCGGTCGGAAGTCGATTCGCGGCACGAGCTGTAGCTTTTTTAGGCGGGCCCCAGGCAATCAGGAAGCAGGATTGAGTATTGAACATAGCGAAACACCAGTAAAGGGCAGAATTAGGCGACCAGGAGTCAGGAAAAGACGCAGAAAGGATAAGAATAGAGAAGGTAAAATTTGCTACATTAACATGCAGGGTGGTCGTAAGCAGGAAAAATGGCTGGAAATTCAAACGCAACTGAATGATGAAGCGATTAGCGTGTACGCCTTGACCGAAACGCATCTACGAGATTTGGAGCAGCCGCCTGTTATTGACAACTTTGTATGGGAAGGGTGCAACAGAATGACCGGGTCAAGGAAAGGCGGAGGCGTACTAATTAGGCGAGGTCTGAAGTGGCGAAGGGTAAACGAGACATGTAAAGAGCATTTATGGATTAGTGGTACATGGCAAGGTAAAAAGACGTGGCTGGGAGTAGCTTACCTATGGACAGGTAGTGATAGCAGGGAAAAAAATAAGGAATTGGTCGATTGCATTAGAAGCGATATTAATGAGTTCAGTAACTCGGGCCAGGTGATATTAGTGGGAGATATGAACGCGCACATGGACGATTTAGACGGATATACTGATTACAACGGCTCTCTAGTGCTGGATTTGTGTGATGAACAGAACCTTATAGTAGTTAACAGGGAAAATAAGTGTCATGGACAGGTAACGTGGCAATGCGGAAACAGGCAGTGAGGTATCGACTACGCCTTAGTCTCAGAAATGGTCTACGAACAACTGGAACAAATGATAATAGACGAAAATGGAAAAAATAGCCTGGGAAGCGATCATAGACGTTTAGCATTAAAGTTTGGGAGAGATACCAGCGCAGAACATGAACCAATAGCCTCAGAGTTTTTAAAAATGAATGACGAGCAAATAACAGAGATCGCAAACAACATAGAGAAGAAAATTGAGGCTTTTCCTACAGCAGTCTGGGAATATAAGGAACTGGTGGAGGTTATGCAGCATGAAATAAGGCGGACACGGCAATACAATTGTTGGATTGGAAAGAGGAAACCACGTAAGTGGTGGAACAAGGAAATTAAACAAGCTATAGAAGAGCGTAAAGAGGCATCTAGGGTTCATCGAGAAGCCAAAAAGTTGGGATTACAAGAAGAAGAGGTGCTCCTTAGATGGAATACATACAGAGAAAAGAAAAGGGTTGCGAGTGAGCTCGTGCAAGAGAAAATTAAATGCGCAAGTGAACGTTGGGTGCATAACATTCACAAAAGAGACAAAGGCGCCCCAAAAAGATTCTGGAACCATATAAAAGCACTCGGAGCTCCAACTAGAAACTCGCAAACGGCTATAAGGGATGAAGACGGTAACATCTATGAAGGCGATGATGCGCTGCGGTACATCACAGACGTTATCAGGCATAACTTCGGTACGAGAAAAAGTGTAGTTCAGACAACAGATCCAGCAACAACAGACAGGCTTGAGAGATCAAAATTCAGCATAGAAAGCTTCTATTGGAAAAAGGCAGCAGAAAATGTCCATAACAACATGGCACCAGGACCCGATGAAATCCCAATACAGCTAATCAAAAACCTCGGTCCAAAAAGCAAGGCACTGCTGACTAATGCCATAGAGCAAGTGATTAGAACAAAGAATATTCCCGTTGGATGGCGTGAAAGCAAGATGAATCTCATCTACAAAGGCAAAGGAGATAAGGATAAGACGAGCTCGTACAGGCCAGTTACAGTAACGTCGGTGATATATAGAATGACAATGCAAGCCATAAAATTAGAACTGTCGAAGTGGGTGGAGGAAAACGGTGTATTGGGGGAACTACAGAATGGGTTCAGGCCAGGCAGACGCTTAGAAGACAATATGTTTGTACTAACTCAGTGCAGAGAGATTTCAGTAGCTCAGAAAAGACCTTTATGGGTAGCATTTCTAGATATTAAAGGAGCTTATGACAACGTAGACAGGGAATTGTTGTGGGATATTCTTCAATACGAAGGCATAGATGACGATTTCGTGGAGCTGCTGAGGGAGATATATCGAGACAACCAAGTACAAGTGGCATGGGAAGGTCGAAAAGGAAATGAAATGGTGGGAATTCACCAAGGATTGAAGCAAGGATGCCCTCTGTCACCATTGTTGTTCACGCTTTACGTCAAGGGCATAGAAAGACGACTGGAAAACAGCGAATTAGGTTTTGATTTATCCTACATGCGTAATGGACAAATGGTGCAACAGAAGGTCCCTGGATTGATGTACGCAGACGACGTTGTGCTACTAGCGGACAATAAAAAAGATTTACAGATACTTGCGAATATCTGTGGGAACGCAGCGACAAATCTAGGCCTTAAGTTTAGCACAGAGAAATCAGGGATTATGATCTTTAATGAACACCCGAGTAACTTCGTGGTGTCAATTCAACAGCAAGTAATACCCATAGTGAAGCAATATAAGTACCTCGGCGTACACATAAACGAAGGAAAGAATTACTCAAGCAACCACCAAGATAATCTGAAAATAAAGGGGAAGCGGAATGCCGCATTAATGAAACACAGAGCACTGTGGGGCCACAATAAGTATGAGGTGGTGCGTGGAATCTGGAAAGGAGTAATGGTGCCAGCGCTAACATTCGCAAATGCCATTATATGCTTAAAATCGGATATATTGGCGGGTTTAGAAGTTAACCAAAGATCAGTAGGCCGGTTGGCTTTGGGAGCACATGGTAATACGACAAATGAGGCAGTGCATGGAGACATGGGTTGGGCCTCTTTTGAAGTCAGAGAAGCACAAAGCAAAATTAGTTTTGAAGAAAGGCTCAGGAACATGGATGAAAATAAATGGGCGGCTAAAGTACACAAGTATCTCTACATGAAAAGCGTGGACACAGAATGGAGGAAGAGGTCAAGGAAGTTGGCAACCAAGTACAGGATAATGGAAACTGTAAATAGACAACCAGGGGTCATCAGAAAGAAAGTGAGAGAAATAGAGACCGTGAATTGGTTGCAAAGAATGGAAACGAAAAGGACAATGGAGATTTACAAGAATGAGAAGAAAGAAATTAGAAGGGAAAATCTGTACGATAACACAAAGGGCAGTGCCTTGCTATTTGAGGCTCGAGCCGGTTGCCTAAGGACGAAAACATATCGGAACAAATATTCGGAACTAGATGAGACATGTGTATGCTGCAGTAAAGATCCAGAGACCACTCAGCACATCCTAATGGAATGCGACGGGATCCACCCAGCGAGAACCGTAGGTAACGTGCAACTCCCAGACGCGCTTGGGTTTAAAGTGGAAGGAAACATAAACAGATCAGCCGTAGAGATCAGCAAAAGACGATTAGAATACTGGTGAAAAAAAAAACAGGGAAAAGATGGATACGACCTGATCTCCTAAAATCATAGGCAGCGGTACAAGCTAAATTTTTGAAAAAGGTATACAAAATGCGAGATAAAGAACATGTGTAGTATACCTGATTAAATCAAGCAGGCTAGGTGACTATTTGTCGCCACCCCGTTTCAAAGGGGATGCCAATAAATCATCATCATCATCATCAGCGACGGGATCCACCCGGCGAGAACCGTAGGTAACGTGCAACTCCCAGAAGCACTTGGGTTTAAAGTGGAAGGAAACATAAACAGATCAGCCGTAGAGATCAGCAAGAGCCGATTAGAGTACTGGTGGAAAAAAAGCAGGGAAAAGATGGATACGACCTGATCTCGTAAAATCATAGGCAGCGGTACAAGGTAAATTTTTGAAAAAGAAAAATAATGAGAGGTATACAAAAATGCTAGATAAAGAACATGTATAGTATACCTGATTAAATCAAGCAGGCTAGGTGACTATTTGTCGCCGCCCCGTTTCAAAGGGGATGCCAATAAATCATCATCATCATCACCAAATTCCTGGTAATGTATAACAATTTTACACGCCTTTAATTTCAAAATCTTTTTCTTTTAGGCTCATGGTAACTACTGTATGCTACATACTGGGGCCGGAATCACAAAAACGTTCTCATGCTAAAACTGTTCGCAGAAGCAGGTGTCAGCCAATCGTGGTGCAGCACTTACGATCGAAAAGCTTTGTGAATTCGGCCCCTGGTGCTTTGTTACTTTGTTTTAGATCTTGTTTGGTTTGGGTATCACTTCTTATAACCTTACCTTGAAAAAAGTTTTAATGCGTGTATACATGCTCCCCGCTATAATCCTCCTCGAGCGAATATGGGACTGTGTGATAAATAAATGAAAGGCTGTTCCAGTGACTGAATCGTCCTGGTTCTGTTTTCAAGAAGGCTTAAATGTGCGTGCGATGAGGCGAAATTTAGTCACGGTGTTACGCAGGCTAATAACCAAAGTGGGCCATGCAGAAATAAAACATATACGTACCGCCGCAAATATACACAGGCTTCAAGCGTTGAGTTGTACGAACAATGCTGAAAATGTGTTGCTATAATAAAGTTTTACCGCATGGCCTGCATATTGGTTCTTGGTTCACTAAAGTCATGTTATTCTATTGATGGTCTAGTCGTATGCACACCGTCATATGCAACAGTTGTCGCCTTGCGTCACCCTTGAATCACCTGTTAACAATAAGATTGTCGAACTTAGTGTGTCCTAGTGGTTTCCCCCACATTCCTTTGGTGCGAGATATAATTTTGTAGTTGGATTCATGATCTGTCTCGTTAGCGAATTTATTGTAAGGATAAGACCATGCCGCGTGCAGTTGGGCCTTTTCTTTGTGCTCTATTATGTCTGACTAGCGGCATTTTCAAGCTTAGTACATTAAATAAAATAAGCAAAACAAGGCAGCACTTACACCATAGAACATTCATTTGAAGAGCACAAATTTTTCATGTGCCAAGAAAATGACAACGTAAGGGTGTGTAAATGGTGTCATGCAACCCAAAAAGCGTTTAGCATTTAACGAGAGTGCAGCAATCAGCTGCTCAATATCGTATTTGACCGTTTTTTTCCCCGAATCTCTACACAACGCCGCCACACACGTCACACTGGAGGAGAAGACGAATACTGTCGAAAATGTTAACTTCCTATTGAGAATGCTTATTGTAACCAGAAAAAAAAAATTCTGCCGACTTTTTTCTAGGGCAGCATGGGCTTGAAAGAAAGCAAGTGCTAAGATCCAAAGACAAAGAGTTGATAGACTGTCACTATCCGCTTTCAAAAGCACAAAGCCAATTTGTCTTGTTTTTGGTAAGGTTAGGACTGTTATTTGACCGACCCAGGGGGGTGGGACGGTTTTTTGGCGAGAAAACAAAAGTAGTAGCCCTGGCATTGTCCGATAAATGACCATACCCTGACAGTCCATGTCTCGGCCGCACGAGAGTGGAGCCACGTGTGCAACTTTCAACAAAAAACGACTACAGCGCAAAATCTTGTATTACTCGACTTCGCACGCGACCGTTAAATGTTGCACGTTTAATAAAAGGAAAAGAAAGATGAAGTAGCGCTGTGCTTTTTGATCACCGCGGACGAGGACTACTTCCAAGAACGCCGAACGCAGATTACTCTACTTACTGCAAAAATGTTTAGGTGTTTCCGTCGAACGAGACAGTGACGTTATGTTAATGTATTGAGACGCTGCCCAAACCAAACAGGAAGAAAGCAACAAGAGACGGGAAAGAGCGCACACTACCTAATACCACCATTTTTGGGCACTTGTACTTTGGATTCACTTTTAAAGCAACCGCTTGCACGAGAGAATATATCCATTTTTCCAACAAGGAATCGACCCACCACCCGAAAATCTCTTTCTGCGTGCTGATATGCCCCATCCAATAGAAAACCGCATTTACAACATGTCTATGCCACTGTATCCGCAGTGGCAGACACCAAGCTGCTTTTTGTAAACGACACGCTGTGCCCCATTTGCTCGAAAAAAATTATCGGCACTCAGTCGCAAGAAGACAGAACTGCGCCTGTATTCGAAACTTGTATGTGTATTGCGCCTGGCTTGAGCGTAATAAGTAATAATATTATTAACTACAATAATATTAACATTAAGGTCAATTTCGCCCGACAGGCGAATCACTGATTGCGACAGAAATTTATTAGACAGCTGTGCAAACTAAAGTTAGTCGTTTTATCAGCTGCATAAACGGCTGTAAACATTCGCTTACTAACTAAATTAACCTGCACGTTGTCACGCGCGCACAATCACAAACGAGCACATCTCTCTCGATAAGCTCTCGATAAGCACGGACACTCACTGTCAAAACGCTGGCGTGGGGGAGAGTGGCAGCAACAGCCAGCGAATTGTCCATCGTGCTACTTCTAGCTTCAACGCTAACTAATTGCGCCGAGAATACACCGCACACGAAGGCATCAGGGGCACTTTAACGAAAAGCTATTCCAAACTGCTTCTATTCTATTTTTACAATCAGGCCTCCATGATTGCCCAACTTCAGTTGTCTTTCACGCAACGTAAAGGAAAAATATTAGCGTAGCTTGCACGGTAGGCTCAATGCTACAGAGAAAGCGTAGCTGATGGGCACCTAGCTTGGCATGGCTTTTGGACTAGGCTAAGCCATTCCCAGCATTTTCCGGAATTTATTGATCATTTATCGATTATCGATTAGCTGCTGGTTGACTATCGATTGTCTATCGATGAGGGACTAAGCTTAAGTAGTCCCAACCATGCTTAGCTAGACTTAACCAGGCTCAGCTTCGCCAGTTCACAGAGGTATGTGTCATTGCGCTTGGACCCTTTCTGCACTACCGCCAGGATCGGCCCACAATTTCTGTCCGCAGGTTACGGACTAACGCTCGGCTTAAACAGCTCCGCTGTTAAAAAACCGCGAGAGCTACTCACTCTTATATGACGTGTGCACACTAATTATTCATGTGAGACCGAACAACAGAAAAATATTATTTTTCGATTCTATGCCTTTTTACCATAAGCCATCCGCAATTGGTCAAACGTTTTCGAGCTGCGTCCACTTCGCCTGTCTGTCACCTGACGTCCAAAAACCGTGAAAAATCACTGCGTCAAGGTGGCTTGTACGCATTAACGATGCATTATTACGCCGATCAAAACTTAATTTTATTTTTAATAGCCGGACACTGCCCCGTTCCGACATCAATAGAAGGTGGGTACCCGCGGATCGCTCTGGCACTGGCTAGTCGGAGCTGCCGTGAAGAATGGACTTATTTGCCTATATTAAACATTTTGCGGGACATTATATGATTGTCGAGTCCTTTCAGCACGAAAACGACATCGCTATGTCAAATTTTCTTCACTGAAGATTCGTTTTAGCTGCATTGTTACGTTGCCGTTGCACGCCGACGTGATTTTGTAGCAGACACCGAAAGCTAACTAAGAAGAAGCAGGGCAAACGCAGACGCCGGCAACACACTGCTCATCAGGTTATCTACTTTCACTGCGCTAGCCCGGCCCCACGTTACCCCCTCCACTTCTGCGTGCTCATCGCCCTTGGTCAGCCAATCAGGTAAGAAATATATGTTAAGTTAGGCAATGCTATTCCTTTTGAAAGCAAACAACATGCAGTGACCTCCTATAAAATAGGAGAGCGTTTCAATAGCCTTCTCAAACAACGCTGCGAGTCACCGCCCGATGCTTGCGTTGGCGGTTACGTAAATTGGACATCAGGTGATTAGAAGGAAAACAGATTGGAATCGTTTTACGTTATAGGGTCCCAGCCATCGGCCCGCCTAGACTTTGTACCCAGCGCAGATCGCTTTCTAGATCGGGGCCGCGCGGCCGCGCTCAGCCGCGCCATACGTAGCCGCCACGGGAGTAAAACGTCCCCCACTTTCCCTGCGGCCTTGTGAGCGATGGAAGACGGAGCGCTTTTTCCCCGCCATCCGCCCTTGCGCACGCGAGACTGAGCAACCATTCTTTGCTCACCCTCTCACCCTTTCACTTTACCCATACCATACGGCGCGCAGCCACGATGTTATCGCACTTGGACATTATACGAAACATCACGTCGACGGCGACGGCGGAAATGTGCCTGGAGTGTCCATATATTTGCAATCGCAATAAAATTATGTGGATCCGACTCAGCGTGGTAAGCAGAGTAAGCGAAGCTTTCTCTGCTGTTTGCTTTGACTGACGATAGTACGCGGTGATCTTAACAGTGAATGTTTAATTTCTTCAGCATTTAGTGCAACGCGAGAGTGGTGAGTTGATGTTCTGCGTGCACCAGTTTGTCCGTGTAATACACACAATACACAGCGAGACGTGCTTGCTTGAGGCATTCTTGTGCGCCGTTTTTCATAACCTTCGGGATTGAGCCACCAGGCTTCTAAGATGAATCTGGCACGCTTCCACTCGCACCGGCAACATACGGCATCCGGCCGCGATGTTATCGCAGTCGGACTTCACACGGAACATCGCGGCGACCGCGAAGGCGACGCGGATGACGTCGGCGTAAATGTGCCTGGAGTGTACATATAACTGCTTTCATAATAATAAAGAAAAGTTGTGTACGGGAAATACCGCTGCCATAAACTAGAAGCTTGTTTTTTCACAGTACGACTGAGTTTGTGGAGAAACAAACGCATTGTATGTTTTCTTCGTATTTCCAAGCGATTTGGTGCGACTGCATTTAAAAGCCCGGAATCAGGTTAGTCATGTCCGAACGATCGTCAGACCAGTGTTTTGTTGCGCTACGAGAACATTGTAAGAGTCACCTTACGAGAGAAAATATTCCCCACAAAGCGGGGCTCCGAGAAGTATTCTCAAGAGATTACCAATTTGCTCAGCTAAGCAATCGTGTGGCTCACAACAGGCCCTACAACAATTGACCAGGTGTAGTTCAGCGGTTGTGGCTCCACTTTCTCAAACCTTCACAACCTTACCTTCGCGTATAACGTGCGAGATTTGTGTACACTGAACAGGCACGCATGATTTTAGTTATACTTCCGAACTGAAAAAAGAAATCACGTAGAACCTCCTCTGGGAGTTGCCTAAGTATGCACAAGCACTGTGCCGCTTGCTAATCCCCACGCTGCCCGGTGTCATCATCAATGTTATGAAACTTGATTTGACCAGCATAAACCCTTATAAACCCTCATCGGTCGTTATCAACCTTATCGAACACGATCCGACCCTTACGAACTATTATCGGTCCTTATCAACCTGGATGTCCAGCTAAGCTGTTACAAAACCACCACTACAATTGCTGAGGGAGCATGCAATGTTTATTCATGGATCGGACGCTTGTTTTGCACTTGTTCTTTATTGAAACGTGTGCTGTTCTGTGTATTGTATGGGTGATCTGAATGAATGTATGCGCTGTTCGGTTCACCTTGCTGAGCGCTTGTAGCCTCTGCCTTACGTGGTTATGAGCCATTGCATTCGTCTTACGTGACGGACGGACAAATTTCTCATTTGGTAGGCATAGAAATGCTTATGCATTTAAAACTAAAACGGGATGGTTTATTAAACGAGACGAAGCTGCTGATTTTCGCTGTAACACGGGGACTATCTTTTCCTCTTTATTTCGTTCCGTCACGCGCACTATAGATCATGAGTTTTTCCTTTCAATTTGTTTTTACACTGATAATATTCAAACCTTCGTATTGTCGGCACATTGCACTAAACACACGTAACACACATAACAAATTAAGTAAACACCTGACAAGTAACACGTAAACACACGTAACAAGTGCTCTAGTTGGCGATGTCCTTTTGTGTCAAAAATTTGCCTAATACTAAAACTGTCTAAGCACCTTATCTTTCTAAATACCAAATGAAACACTTTACCATGCACCGAAACTTGAGAAAACGGGGGGCGCGCAACCAGGCTTCGCGCTTGGATGGCACTCCATAAAGCCATTTGGCCCGCTCCTTCTTGCAGAATCTAATACCATTATCTTTCCCTATACGTCATGGAGCAAATATGCATCACAGCTGCACATTCGTGTCCATTTTTGACATGGTCCGCAAGCTCTTTCCCATCAATTCCACGGCGGACGAATCTTTTGCCCCTGTAGAGATGCTTTGCCGCATAGTAGCCAAACAAAAGCGCCCCAGGAAAAAAATTCAGCCAGCGGATTAAAACCAAACTGGACCTACATATATAGAGAGACCTAAAGTATGTGCCACTAGAGTGCAATTAACGGATGAGTTTTTACTGTGCTGCAAACTACATTTTAAAAATCACCCCATGCATTTTCAATGGGTCTACAAAAGTGCCCCAGGAAAAAAATCCAGCCCGTGCATTTAGACTACACTCGACATATACCGTGAGAACGTTGTCGGGATGTAGTGCCTAAAGTGCAAATCGCGAAAAACTAGCCATTGCTGAGTAATCGATTTTTAAAAAATGCTTCCCATAGAGTTACGCCAACCGCATCGCCCCAGGGTCGGCTTCGCCGCAGTAGTCGATGTCCCAGATTGCTGGACTTGGGAATGTCAACTGGGGATACAGAGTAATGCATTTTGAAAAATGTGAGGGGAGCACAGTAGCAATTTCTGATTTTATCCGGAACAGTTTAGATCTTCAGTAAAAGTTAGGTTTGAATAAAATAACGCCATTGATGTTTACTTTTTGCTCGTGTTTGAAGGTGACGACATGTAAACGAACGAAGGGGCTGCGAATTCGAGTAGAAGTACTGGCATGGCTGTTGGGGAAGTATAGGAATGACAATTTTGCTGTTCTGACGGAGACTTGTGAACGACGCGCCCAGGAGATAATGCTGAATATCTCGTGTGCCCTTGTTCCTAGATCCGAGCAGTTGGTCGTAGAATTGACAACCAGCGTGCCGTTCGCTTGCGCCTGCGTTGATAGACTTGGCGGGAAGGGGAGAATTAAACGTCTATGAATAATAATCTTCGAAAGTAGAGGACCTAATGATGTGCCTTGGGAACTTCCAGCAAACGCCTTGCCGGCGCTAGAGCGGTAAAAGCCATTTCAGTGCTCACACAAAACTCGTAAGAGTTTTTAGAACAGTTTCGACATCTGACAAAGTGTAATGTATTGGGATGCCAAATGCTGTTGAGCGCACCTTTGAAATGAAGAAAATCGAGTAATGCGTATGGCTTGTTATCTATAATTTAGTCCACTCTTTTACGAAGGGCGTATAAGGTGGGGGGCACCCCTCTCTACACACACACACATGCACACGAACTCACTCTTCCCATGTTTAAAACCAAACTGTTTAGGATGAAATAAACTGATAGAGATTTTATGAGCTTTGTACGGGTCAGCAAATGGCAACCACAAACATAGCGGCTGCACCGAGGGTTCAGCTGCATGGGCGAACGGGCTCTCAACCACGGCATGTTGACGGCGCTTTCTAGCTTGCCGATGTTATTTACAGATTTAAAAAATTAAATTATGAGGTTTTATGTGCCAAAACCACGATCTGATTATGAGTCACGCCGTAATGGAGGACTCCGGAAATTTGGTCCCCCTGGGGTTCTTCAACGTGCGCCTAAATCTAAGTACACGGGTGTTTTCGCATTTCGCCCCCATCGAAATGCGGCCGCCGTGGCGGGGATTCGATCCCGCGACGTTGTGCTCAGCAGCCCAGCACCATAGCCACTGAGCAACCAGGGCTGGTGAATGTTGTTTACAGAGTATAGAAACTTAAGCAGATGGGAAATGTAAAATGTATCAATACTTTTGAGACAATGAAATTCATTGGAATAGGTCGGTATGAGGAGACTTAATAGGGTGTTCACTTGGGCTTTGCATTAAAAATAAGGCGGCATTTTCACAAACAAATAGGAAAGTGCCTTAGTTTTCCACACGAGTTAAATGCGAGACGAGAAAGGGAAATTAGTGGTGTCACAAAACATATTTCTGCATGGGAAGAATGAGCCCGACCAGCCCCTGAGCAGAGCACAGGTTACGTAAAGTTATTTCATGTTTGATTTGTACAATGGTGAAAGAGACGTTTGTAGTCAGATCCTTGTATGGTATACACATTAATAGGTGGTCTGATAATCACCGTGAATATATGAAACATATATAACAATTTGCATGGTGAACAACAATGTAGAACAGAAGTTGGGAAACCACTGCCCAGAAACTGAAGCGGTGGAAGTTGTGCATGGAGTGTTGGTTTTCGAGAGAGATTTGCAACGCGAGGTCTGATATCTTTCGCTTATTTAACAATGTACAAATAGTTGTATTGCTGAGTTTGTAGAAGCTTCCAAGTGGGGGTTCTGTTGGTTTTTGAAATAGCCGACGCATTGCATGCCGTGACACGTTTACGTTCAGTCGTTAAATCTGGCGTCCACCATGCAGTATTTGCTCCTGCATGGCAGCGGAACTACTGGTCGTAAATGATTTCTACGCAAGTCTTTTAATATAATCTAAAATATAATATTGGCAAATTTTATAGGTTCTTTTGAATACAGGGAAAATTGTAGAATCAATATGAAGGCAAACAAAATTAGCGATCGAGCGATTGCGAAAATATTGTGCTCCAAATTTTTTAAAGCCTCTTCGTTGAGGCTTGGCGACGTTCATAGGTCAAAAGGTCAACAAAGGAGAGAAAGTAGTGCAATCGCTAATGAACCATTCATAGCCCTAGGATGCTAGAGTAGGACAGGCTAACGTGCCATCAGTTGAGCTGTGAGTGCCATGCGATTGAAATGTAAGCTGGGATCCAGGGTTACTGAGCACACTACGAAATTATTAGGGGGAGCGCATTGTGATAACTGTGCGGCCGTGCGTATCTCCATTGACCGGGCCACAAAATAAAAAATTCGCGTGGAAATTGCCGGCGATGATGACGAATGAGGGCATGATGTGGGAGACGCGAACTTGAATTTTGTTGAGCAGCGGTTTAGTGGAGCAAGAGGGGGTATATAATCTATCATGATGACAAATATGAAACCCTTAGCCATGCAGTTCGCAGGTACTACCAATTTGGAAGTGTGAAATATAATGACGTTGTACGCATTAGCGTACTAATGGGTCATGAAAGTCATCATCTTCAGCCTATATTTTATGTCCACTGCAGGCCGAAGGCCTCTCCCTGCGATCTCCAATTACCCCTGTCTTGCGCTAGCGTATTCCAACTTGCACCTGAAAATTTCCTATCTTCGTCATCCCATCTGGTTTTCTACCGACCTCGACTGCACTTCCCTTCTCTTGGTATCCATTCTGTAACCCTAATGGTCCACCCGTTATTCATCCTACGCCTTACATGGCCTGCCCAGCTCCATTTCTTCAGCTTAATGTCAACTAGAATATCGGCTATCTCCATTTTTTGTCTGATCCACACCGCTCACTTGCTGTCTCTTAATGTTCGTCCTAAGATTTTTTCGTTCCATCGCTCTTTTTGTGGTCCTTAACTTGTTCTCGAGCTTCTTTGTTAACCTCCAAGTTTCTGCCCCATATGTTAGCACCGGTGGAATGCAATGATTGAAAATGCAATGACTGGGAGCTGCAATGAATGCAGCTCCCAGTCAGGATTTGGCAATGCCTGCCGTATGCACTCCAACCCAATTTTATTCTTCTGTAAATATCTTTCTCGTGATCAGGGTCCCCTGTGAGTAATTCACCTAGATAAACGTACTCCTTTACAGACTCAAGAGGCTGACTGGCGATCCTGAATTCTTGTTCCCTTGCCAGGCTATTGAACAATATCCTTGTCTTTTGCATATTCATCTTCAACCCAATACTTACACTTTCTCGATAAAGGCACTCAATCATTTGCTGTAATTCGTCTGCAATGATTGCTGAATAGGACAATGTCATCTGCAAACCGAAGGTTGCTGAGATATTCACCGTTGATCCTCACTCGTAAGCCTTCTCAGTCTAAGAGCTTGAATACTTCTTCTAAGCATGCAGTGAATAGCATTGGAGAGATTATGTCTCCTTGTCTGACCCCTTTCTTGATAGGTAACTTTCTACTTTTCTTGTGGAGAACCAAGGTAGCTGTGGAATCCTTGTAGATGTTTGCTAAGAAATTCACGTATGCCTCCTGTACTCCTTGATTACGCAATGCCTCTATGACTGCTGGTATCTCTACTGAATCAAATGCCTTTTCATAATCTATGAAAGTCATATAGAGAGATTGATTGCACTCCGCAGACTTCTCGATTACCTGATTAATGACATGGATATGATCCATCGTAGAAAATCCCTTCCTGAAGCCAGCCTGTTCTCTTGGTTGGCTGAAGTCAAGTGTTGTCCTGATTCTATTGGAAATTATCTTGATGAATGTTTTATACAATACTGAAAGCAAGCTAAGGGGTCTATAATTCTTTAATGTCCTTAACGTCTCCCTTCTTATGGATTAGTATAATATTGATGTTCTTCCTGCTCTCTGGTACACTTGAAGTTGTGAGGCATTGCGTATAGAGGGCCGCAAGCTTTTCAAGCATGATACCTCCTCCATCTTTGATTAAATCTACTGTTATTCCATCTTCTCCAGCAGCTTTCCCCTGGTCATGTCTTTCAAGGCCCTTCTAACTTCATCGCTAGTTATAGAAGGAGCCTCTGTATCTGGTTCATCACTATTTCCAATGAAAGTAGCTTGGCTGTTTTGGGCACTGTACAAGTCAGTATAGAATTCTTCCGCTGCTTTTACTATGTCATGAAAGTACTCGCCGACAATGCGTAAGGCTGACTCAGTCAATGAGGTCACTGTGGCAAGCAATATGGCTGGTTCCGAGATAGCACTCCCTGCACGGCAAAAAATTGACTCAAGATACCGTGTTGACTATGGTCAGTGTAGATTCCTTCACAGCTGTAGCAATTCGTGAAAATAGCAATTGGACTGAACCTGCAATTGAACTGGTTCGAAATGGTTCCTTTAAAAAGTTCCGAACGGTTTCGGCTCCACGATGGAAGAAAACCGATCGGTTCGTTGGTATTGTTCTGCTCCGTTTTTTGGTTCACCTCCGTTCAGTTTCGCTATTGTATCATGATATATAACGTTTTTCACACTCAGACATGATCGATAGAAAATAAATGTGTGACCTACACAGACCTGATGTGTTCTTGCAAAAACATTGTTCACGAGGATAAAGAAAAATCCGTACAGCTCTGCTCCAAAGTATTTCTTCATGCAATTTGATTAACCTGCTTGCGTGCAGATGAAGCCAAATAATCACGCAAAGCTCTGCAATGGGCAGCCTGAAGTGCACGTGTTGCCAGATTTTAGGAAGTGGATTGTGCTGCAAGACCTTAAGGACCGGGTTATGTAGACATTGTACGAAAATGTGCAATGCACTGCGATATTCCTTAGGCGCATGCACATGCTGCGAACATGTTCATTCTTAAGATAAACGTGCTCGCTATTTCAGAAGATTAAAATGTTAAAGTTAAAACTGTGAAGGCCCTGGAGCTTAAGCAGTAATCTGCATATCGACATAAGTATGGTCAAGTACGAGAAGATAAAAACGAGCGACATTCTGGTAGATTGCAGCTATATGGCTGAACCGTTTCGCACGTGTAAGCACATAAAATAAAGAAAAAGATGGAGCGTTCGTGCAAAACCTCCATGTCAGAAAACCATACGGTCGATTTGTCGAGACCATACAGGAAGCTCCGTTGCGGTCGATTACAGTCAACAGAGTCGTGGTTACGACATAGCCCGTAAGTGCGTCTACTTCAGTGGCGGACCTCAGTGCCTGAGCGTGAGGCACAGCGAGCCAAACAGTACGACTACTGCTGACTGAGGTCCCCATGCTGGTTTCACCACTCGCTCCAAACGACCCCTCCAGTTAGCAGCGCGGAACACCTTGATGGTTACAACCTGCGAGTTATGGCGTTTGCGTGCAATGGCTCGCTTAAATGGTCCCCCAACATTTCTGCCTTCTGTTTTTTTACCCGCATTAAGCAACTACTATCATTACCCTTACTTCATGTGGGTATTGCAACAATATCAATTTATTTATTTTCGTGCTCACGTATTCCGATATGCTTTTCTTTTCCTATTGGCTTATTTATGGTCATCTTCTTACTGACACATCCTGTATTGGTCTAGGCAAGCAATGCGAAGATGTTGCGCAGACTCGCAGCCCGTTTGTGATGCGACGTGTTGTGGTGTGGCTTCTTATTTGATTTCTCTTTTATTTCCCTGGGTTTCTTTCCCTTTATTTCACCCCTTATAGCGGGCGGGCTCGTTGTCACTGCAGGAGGCAATTACAAGCCTTGTTGTCTTTCTAATGTTTATATATATTTACACTATCTATCTATCGATCCATCTATATATATCTATTAACTGGCCCAGGAGCAACATGGTGCTCCTGGTACTTGCATACGTGAGAATTTATACATCCTAATTATCATGCACCAAAATTTAGAAATATGCAAACACCACGTAACTGGACAAAGCCCACGAAATGTTTGCCGTCACTTGGAGATACTCAAGGTATTTTCCTGCATTTCGCCTAATTACATAATTAAACTTCATAATATATTCAACTTCTGAAATATTCTAATTAAATGAAAAGTGTCAATGAGAAAATTGTGGAGCAACATGAAAAACTCCCGATACAGCTTTCCGTTGCTCAATTCGTGCTACATAAAAGTATTTCTCCGAGCATGAAAGAAACCCGCGAATACACGCAATATTGCGGCGCGACTTGCTGCTCGAGGCACTTTGCGTGTATTCGCGGGCTTCTTTCACGCTCAAGAAACACTTTTATGTAGCATGTCTTAAGCAACCAGAGGAACCGCCCCGCAAAGGCGTTGGTCCCGGGTTTGAATCCCGGACCAGGACGCACTCCTGCTCAGCTGCTAAGCTTTCTTTCAGAGAAACCCGTATGGGGTTCCCTTTGTAGCTTCATGCTGCATTCTGTTGGATGACAATTTTTACCTTTCACAAATAAGAGAGTGAGAGCATGAACGGAAAGACAGGGAAACTATGAGAAGTCAAGAGAGGAGCGCAGCTGGAAAGAAGGATTAAGGAAAAATGCGAAGCTTGGACTAGAACGAAGACAACGCGTTTTTAAAGATGTCAGGATTGAGAAAATGACAGCTGTAAAGATTTCTGAATCTATTGAGTGATGAGTGCCTGCTGAATAAGGAAGGATCGAACGTGTAAGGGCCGGTGTTCCCTGTTAGTCTGTACTTCGGAATCCGTTGTGAAACAGAAGATAGTAGATCCAACCACGTAATAATTCAATGAATGATTTTGTAGAAGAAGAGTACGTCGGTACGGTTAAATCAGCAGCTAAGTGACGGAAGTGTAGAATGATAATTTTAGCTGATGTTTATATATACTAATGAACGTTTTCGGCACGCGCGCAATTAAAATGTTACCTGAATTGCTTGTGCCATTTCACACCACTGAGACATATTCAAGTAATGGGTAACTGGGATACGAGATGGACGTAAACAATTTGATTAAGAAAGAGGGGGTATGAAAAGCTCCTGTCAGCCTGCAGGCGGAAGTGTGCGTGCGCCGATCTCGTGTTTCAACGCGCTTAGATTGTTCAGAGAAGGTTAACGCAGAATCAAAAAGTACACAACATGATCGCTTATTACTGCAATCTGGGTCAACCGTTGACGATCAACAGAATACGGGAAGATGATATTGTGAGTTTTATGAAGATATTACAATACGCGAATAATAATAATAATAAGAATAAGAAGAAGAAGAAGAAGAAGAAGAATAACAACAATAATAACATTTAATCAATCAAACAATTTTGTGAACGCGCTCATAAAAACTCGATGTTCTTGGTACTGGCGGACGTGAGAATCGGTGTAATATACATATCACCCACTCAAGCGCCCATCCTAGCAATAATATTATGAACAATAATATTACACATGGCCCGACATACGTGTACTGAGGACACAGCTACTCTAGATTGAGTGTCGACGAACTGTAAAGCAAGTAGGGGGATGCTTGCAGACGTCGCCAGTGACAGGATGTTACGGGTTATGGCAGAAACATCATTCCTAATACGGTATTCAAGCATTTATCTTATGAAATAATTTATACAAGAATATAATTATTTACAAATATTTGTCACAGTATAAAAATGGTTGCCTGATTTTTGTGTATATCAGGCACCTACAACACATTTCTGAACAATTCGGCTTCTGATTACTTAAGAAACTGCTATTACTTAAAAAAAGAAACATCTAGCTGACAAAACAAAAAAGCATGAAAAGGTAAGAAGCGGTGCCACCAGGTTAAAATATAATACTCGCGCCATGCACTCGCATCTTTTCTGAAGTGTAGTAAATACAGGAGAGATTTGGAATGATCATTGCCCTGTTTTGCATGAATTAAAAAGAAGATTTTAATTTTCTATTGAAGAGCTACAAAACATTAGGCCACATAAACAAGCAATATTTGGCAGAAAATTTCACGCAAGCGCGCGCGCCAGCCATGATGCTTCAATAATTCATACTTTCATGTATTCTGCAAAAAGCGCTAATCGACGAAGCGCAGCTGCTTTGACTTTCCTACTTGTGATAGAACATCCACCCTTTGATCTCAGGGATTAGTAACATCGTACCCCAATGTAAACAGAATGAACATTAATGCGGGCCTGTCTGCATAAAGTTCCATCCCACCTAACATACCGAGGATAGACGACATACAAAACCATTAAGCAGGGAGAATTCAGAAACGGTTTAACCAGAGAAGCAAGAGATGCAAAGAAATGCTCCCAGTGAGTGATATCACATGGGAAACGGTAACTGGTCCAATGCGTCGGCTTTTCAGCCTGTCCTACCCTGCCAGCAGGGCGGATCACAGAGGCGATATTGAAACACATATTGCTCCCCACATTCACCGTGATGCGTAGCCTTTGGAGTGCGCATCTACCGCGTGACAGGCACATCCATGAAGAGAGAACAATATAGGGAGCCCGGGCGACAGCAGAAAATGAATTGCTTACTGTGAGCATTCTCTCAACCTTGCGTTTTCTATCCTACAAACTTCGTACCTGTATTCCTCAGGGCGTATTTAATTCTTTATCCAGTTGTGCTTAAAGCTTTGTCTTTACTGTATTGCACTGCTTCGTGGATGTAAACGTTCTTCACCCACGCTGATCGCCCGGTTTAGGAGTCATATGTCGCATTTATTCTTTTTCTTTCAAGCCGTGGCTGGTGGACTTCCCAAGCACATAGACAGCGGTAGCGTAGAATTTCTGTTGCTGAACATCGCATCTGACTGACGCCACGCAAGTTTTCGGTGGTCATATGTTAGACAGTAAATAACTCCATTACCCGATGCAATAGATATGCGTAAATTAGATCGAATCCCGGCCGTGGCGGCCGCATTTCGATGGAGGCGAAATGCAAAAACAACCGTGTGCTTGCGTTGTAGTGCACGTTAAAGAACCCCAGGTGGTCAAAATTAATCCGGAGTCCTCCACTACGGCGTGCCTCATAATCAGAACTGGTTTTGCCACGTAAAACCCCAGAAAGAAACTTTTGGAAGGTTTGCATGATTGCATGATAATTACAAATCGCCGTAGTTCTTCGCCTCTGAAAGTGCATAAATAAAAAACTTTGTTCATTTCCTATTGTAATGATAGCGGTGCTGTATGTAGTGTTGGGCACGTTTGCGTTTCCAAAGAAACTTTTTATTCTGTCTGCATTTGGTGAATCAGATTAACGCAAACGTTTAGCGGAGAGCTGGACGCACGCCACACAAGCCATTCTTTCCTATTCACTACGTGCTTCTATTCGACACGGGATCACAAGCTTGATCTTCTGAAGTTGCTTCTCTCAGAAGGTGTAGCGCTCTTGTCTCCTCTATATCCTCTCATTGAAAGGTTTCAATGAGCCTTCGACCACTCCGACCCGATCATCAGTGATACGGCATGACCATCACATCCCAATATTCATGACCTCTTGAAGGAAACTTTGCCAACAAAACGTAGGCTAAGAAGCCGCACTCTATTTGGCACAGGTTTCAAATTTTTATGACTGGTCGAATGCTAGAGAATTCAAGTTCCCCTGCCATGATTGCAGAGCCGGTAGCTAACAACGCAAAAAAAGGGGGTGGCGCAAAGTTGCATGTGAGTACTTCTTTATAGGAACAGAAAAAAGGAAAAAATCTTTAAGCTGTGCGCCCTTCTACAATAACAAAAATTATACAAAAATTGGGGCAGTTTCGCACTAGTGGCCAGAAGAGTGGGCAAAGAGTGAAGCTGGCGGCCCCACCCAGCATCGTAGGGGAAACGCTTCTCGTACAATCCGCACCGCAGCCTGTCGCTTTTCGAAGTCGCGCACGGAGCTAAGTGTAGACATGTTCGTGTCGAACCACAGACTATCGCACACTCGGCAATTCTGTCCAAGATCACTGTCCGGAAACTCGCGGGCAAACCGTCCGTCGGCACCTCCCGTGGCTCTGGATATTATCCAGGACTCGCAGGCCCGGATTGTTTTGGCGACCCTTCTGGTTGCTCAAACGGGTTTGCTCCCTATCGCGGGCTCGAAACTCTGGATCTTCTGCCATTCGCTGTCGTTTAGTCGCCGCTTCACCGGCGCGATACTCTGAATCGGCCCCAAGTCGTCTCATCCGCTGTCGAGTAGCGGCGCGCTCTCTTTCGCCCACGCTTCCTCTTCCTCGGTAGCGACGATCTGCTTCGGTCGCCCCTTTTCCTTCCGCAGCGATGTCAACGTGGCGGCGACGCGGAGCTATATATACCGCGCAGGACCCTGACGTCACGGCGGCGACCATTTCGCACGGCGTGGTGACGTAGTGGCTAGGATGAAGCCATGTGCTCGGCACCCGTTGCTGTTGCGAGGCTCGGCGCAGCTGGTGCGAGGCGTTGCCAGGCGACGCATGTGACGTAATCGCTCGGCGAGGTTTTTTGCACACACGTAACGGCGCAACCACCGGCTTAAACAGCCTCGCTGTTAAAGTAAGCAAGTGTTACACGTTTGTAAAACGTGAAGGCGAAATCCTGCCAGTTGTGGAAGAAAACGATGACGAACGCGCCAGCAGTGGCACGAGCGCGAGGGGAAGTATGAGAACGCCAGCATAGACACTTAAGGATTTTGCCTTAATAATCGACTCACTTAAGAAAGGAACTAATAAGCCAGAAAACATGTGACAACGAAAGGCGGTTGGCGAGGCCGCCCCAAGTTCCCTCGACAGCTGGCTGTGACGTCATTGATTTTGATGACGTCTGCTCGAGTCTACTTAATTTTTCATACAATAAATTTTTACTAGTGCTAGAGTCAATGCGAGAGTTTCAATAACTGGGACTTCATCCTGCATTGTCATTTTTATTAATTAGCTTTCTTTGTTCAATTAGGTACGTGCAAAATTAAAGGGTTAGCAGTAGTTCTACACCATACCTAAACCAACTTGTCTCTCCAATTACACAGTGCGTTTTCCCGAAAACTGGAGCCGCGCCAATGCCCTTCTTTTTTTCGAACCTGGTTTAACCCGAAAGAACGGTTGCGAAAGCTCCGAACCAGTTCGAACTATTATAGTTGTCGCTCCGGAGCTGACTCTGACCCGATCAGAAAATCGTGAACCCAAACCCGATCCGTAGCAGAAAAAAGTTTTGGTTCGACACCCGGGTTAAATCAACCAGCGAATTTATGTATGGGGTCTTTACCGATCGCTTTCGCAAGGGTGTTATTTTCGCTAGCAGTCAGTAAGTGCCTTTTTCGCTCGACGCCTCAATATTCTATTGAGCCGGCTCCCTCAGAGCTGATTTGCCACATTCTAGAAACTTTTGCTCTCGGATCACTCAGCTCTTCATTCACGAAATCATTACTTCGTCCTTCAGCTCTGTGTTTACTTCGTTAGGTCGCGAAGCTGTTGCGGGACCCTTTTGGAGAAACTGTCATGACGAGCCCATTGCTCTATTCAGACTTTGGAGGATTGGCAGCAATGTTTTAAATGAGAAGCATTTCTTGGCGAACATTTGCCACTTTGACAGTATATATCTATCTATTTAGCTATCTATCTAGCTATTTAGCTACCTACGTCTTGGTGTTCTCCTTTTCGTTTCGTTTAACTTGGTATGTGACATTGGCCCCTAAGGCAAGCAATCAAGAGGGTACGAAGGTCTGAAAAACATTGGCATTCCGTTATAACCGTATATTTGGTAATCATTGTTAATTACAGAGAGGTTTCACCACAGAGAAGTTATTGGCTACAGCGGTGTGGTTTAAATGTGAAGCATTTCTCAGCGAACATTTGCCACTTTAACAGTATCTATCTATTATCTATCTATCTATTCCTATCTATCTATCTATCTATCTATCTTATCTAATATCTATCGATCTATCTAGCCGCCTACGGACTTGTTGCT
>NC_051156.1:38489578-38511209 GCF_013339745.2 Dermacentor silvarum
CCCGCCAAGCGCACCGCCAAATCAACATAGACACCTAAGGCTTTTTCACCTTAATAAATTGAGGTGATGCACAGTGAAGCCAGCGTGAATACTAGCCAGATATGGGGAAAGAAGTAAACGCAAAAAAATGGTGTCCCGAGCATACATTTATCGATGAACGTAGGCTAAGAGAACTGAAAAAGTCGGCTTCACAGGAGTAAAGACGGGAGCAACATAAGCAACTGACTATGAAGAACGACATTAATTAAATAAGATTGTTACTGATCAAGGGCAAGAGCAGCTAGCTTATTAAACATAAAAAGGAGAACCATGGCTTGTAATCGTTTCTCAGACAAACTAGGGATCCCATAATTGTTTAGGTACTTTCGCTTTTTTGCAGTAGAATAATGTGGTAGAATTAACTTTCTTTTTCCCAAAAGACCGACATCAGAGCATACTTAGTGATGCATGACCGTAATTTCGTTGTTCTGGATAGTTTTTTAAAGGGTCTAGCCATAATCCGGGAGAACTTACTTGACAGTCAACCATGCTAATAGTGATAAAATGAGCATTCAGAGTCTTCAAGACTAGAGACGTTTTTATCAGGATATCGCTTAACTTTATGCAGTGCGGAAGTTATGAGGACGCCTTATGTGACCATTGATTAAAGAAAACTTCTTGGCTGATAACCCAGCTCATTCGCCGATAGGTTTAGAGTACTGCAGCGCAGCTACACGCTTCCATGCTGACTGTTTCGTTCATGTAATACAGCAGGAGATTTCTGGTAGGCTCCTTTTAATTTATGCAACAATGACCGAGCCTCTTCGGAAGAGATAGACCGCTTAGAAGGTAGCCTAAGCAACAGCAAGGTTCCTGAACTAATGTTTTACAGGCATCCAGGGTGGCTCGACACACTGTCTTCTTTTGTGTATTTCAATTTCATGAACGCGTAGTGTATTCAAATAGAAGAAAAAAAGGCGCAGTTTCTCCCGAAAGTCGAAGCATTAATAGCGATGGCAAATTAGCAAAGAGCCATAGCAAGTAAGGATAGTACTTTTATCGTCCGTATCGACTTGTATACATTCGCTTGCTAACTAAGTTAACAAGCGTAGTGTCAGCGCGGACAGCAAACATGAACACCCCACACTCAATGACCATGGACAGCAAACATGAACACCCCACACTCAATGACCATGGACACTCGCTGTCAAAAAGCTGGCGTGTTAACAAGACCTTCGTGCTGTTGTCTCGCTACAACACAAATTGAGCGCCGACAACACACGGCACGCACAAAGCTACGAGCCGCCGCGCACCTAGACTTTGCCCCCAACGAGGATCGCTCTCCAGATAGGGCCGCGCGACCTCCAGTATCCGCCACAGAAATTTGCAGGTGCATGTTGGCATCAGCTAGCGCAAGACAGGGGTAATTGTAGATCGCAAGGAGAGGCCTTGGTCCTGCAGTGGACATATATACATATAGGCCGATCATGGTGATGACCTCGGAGTACAGGCATGCTAGGAGAATTCTTCCAAGTGAAACTGTGTAGAAACACGACTGCCTCTAACTTTTGAATACAAACATACACACTTACTGCAGTCAGTAATAACTGAATTATTCAATTTTAGTTAATTTGGCTGCTGACAGCGATAATTATCTTCTCACTTTTTGTCCCCCTGACAACATAACTTATTTGCACCACTGGTCGTCGCTTGCCTCCCAGTGCTCAATTTTAAGAAAACCATAAACTTCATTTTGAACACCCGGTAAATGAACGAGAACGGAAACTGGGTGGCCCGCTTTTTATTAGCGGTATCAAAGAAAGCCAACAAACAATGACACCGAGGAGAGTATGCAGCAAATTATTTAGGCGTAGGCATTAAACGTCTACATCGGCGGTGACCTTGGTGGTGGGCTGGCAGTAACAGCCTTGGCAAAACTGTGCCATGACGAAAAATGGCCTGCTTGAAGTACAAACCAATACACTTTTAAACGCTAAAACATGTCAACCACACTTCGGCCACCATTATAATATTAAAATCGCTTCATCTTATTCAAATCATCGAGAATAGCTACCCACTCAGGAGGCTCACTCAGCGCACGATATGTTCCCGAATCTATGCGGCACTCTCAATGAAGTTAATTCTCGGCGGACGGGTATCGACATCCGCATGTCGCACTGCCATTCGCAAGGGTGGCTGAACGGGCGTTTTGGTAAAGTTACATCTTTGGTTAGCATTTTCGCGTTTTCCACAGACTGTGGAGGCCGAGGAGCGTAAACATATCGTACGGAATTCCTCCTTCATTATCTGTTGGCAAAAACCGAATATATAGAGGTGTAATACGTAAGGCTGCTCCACGATTGTAGCTAGTCCGTGCCTGATTGCACTTGTCACGTGGTCACGGAGACCCGCTCGGGCCACTGCTCCCGCGTTCGTCGTCGTCTGCTTCCCCAGCTGGGCTACGTTGCCGCTAATCATTCCAGCGTAGAATTTCACTCCTCTTCTGTCGTCGGAATGGGGAGGCCGCGTTTACGGGGGTATGAGCCATTGCTTAAGGGGGTATGATCGATTCATTGTTTTACGTAACGGACATATTGTTACTTGTAGCTGATGCCCAAGGCTATATGGCCTAAAATGGCCACGCTATAGATGAAACCGGAACACGTCGTCTTCCTCCTCCTCAGTGCAGCCACACTGTGGCGGCTGTTCCGTATCATCACCCTTGGCACTAGAAGCACCTTCCCGGTGCTTAAGCTACACATCCGCGGTGAACGGTATGTGGTATGGCTTTAGTCTCGCTATGTGAACGATGTCACTTGCAGCTGACGATGACGCTGAGAGGTCGGCGGGGATGATTTCATACGTGACATGAGTCACTACTCGCACCACAATATTTATAATTTGAAGCAATTTAATTTCTAAGAATCGCAAGCCGCAATGGTGGCCGAATGCTGTTAACGACGCCGCCGAGCAAACTCGAGACATTAAACGCAAGCGACAACGGCGGACTGCGGGCATACCATCAGCGACGTCGTTCTCTCCGTCACAGCCGTCGCATCAGGTGCACCAAGGACAAGCTTCACTTACACCCATTTTCCGGTAGGGGAAGAGTTGGTTTGTTTTTGTAATTGTTAACCGGACTTGAAGAAATTCTAAATAAATCAAGGGAAAGTGCATGAGAAAAGAAATGGCCGGAGCTGGGATACGAAACCACGTCTTCGCATTAAGCTTGCGATGCTTTTGCCAATTGAGCTACCACGGCGCCGAGTGGTATTCGTCAGGAGAACGTTCCCAAAGCATACGTCGAGCCGCTGCTCGTCGCGTCCATAATGCAAGCACCTGTGATTCTTTGAGTCCAAGTTCTCGGTGTCTGGATTTGGCAAAGGCACCAGGCTCTTCGTCTTTCGAGTCCAGTGTAGTTCACTTCTGCACACGAGAAGCGGGAAGCGACCGACAGGGCACGTAAAGCGAGAATCTGATACCAAAATCAGAAGTGAGAGCCGTTCGGGAAGCCCGGCCGCTCATGTCAGATCGTCTGCGGGTGATGCGACGCTAATTGTAAGCGCATATCTGTATGTTTTGCAGAATTTTGTCAGTAGTTCAGGTCGGCGCCACATGGTGTTCATTGGTTTTTACAAGAACTTTGGTTTCCACTGTATTTGACAGCAAACCGAGCAGACCCTGAAAATAGAAAAATGCGCTTTTTGGCACCTTCTGTGGAGCAAAAAACAAGCAAGCATTCATAATGCATCGCATCTAAGACCTGATAGCACTTATAATCTCCGAGGCTATATGTGCTGCTTAAAAATTTGCTAGGCCTAATATTAATTCTAAGAAAACGACAATGTATCTCGAACACAGCGCTAAGTGGTCCGTGATCTGATACCATGTGAAACCAAACACAGGTACTTGTTGGGAGTGATAGACAGAGACGAATCAGGAGGACGAGTTCATAGATCCGAGGCAGCCGACTTTCGCCTCGAAGGTGCTGCCGTGTTCAGTAGTACATGGTCGTGTCGTTGCAGTGTGAATAGAAAATCGGCCGACTCTGTGCCGACGAGTCCGTGCCCACCGACGCTCCGCCGACACAAGCGTCAGCGATCCGTATGCAGACTTTTGACCATGTTGCCAACTGAGTGTGCCGTATTATCTCTAGATTGAGGCTCAATTGGTAACCTGGGGTTTTTTGTTTACGCCACGAAATTTTCCGACAAACGAGCGGTATACAGCTTCGCTGTAAAGATTATGTGTGGCTCTGCTACCGCAAACACCAGAGACCAGCGGAGCTGGGGAAAGACTAGTAAAGTAGTGGCACACCACACCATTAGTTTCCTGGCTTTCAGGATTTCTTCGCGATGTTCTGCGTAGTATCGCGATGAATTCAACCACCTGCGGCACCATGATGTGTTTGCTTAATTTTGACACTTTGAGTGCGAAAAAAATAGCCTTATCGTTCACAAGTCTCCGCATCTTCATTTCTTTGCCTACGCGAACTCTCGGCTTCCATTAATCTAAACTCTGGATGTTCTCTTCTGCGATGCTTGGCTTCAACTTCCCTAGCTCTCGCTTCGGTCTTTCGGAAGCGACTAGCGTCCAGTTGTCTGGTCGAAACCTGCCGAACTGCCGCCAGCGGCATCGGCTGCAGTCATGGACACCCGGCGCGTTCAGCGCGAACGCGGGAAAACGCGATCGGCGTCGGTAGCACCTCTACGCGTTCCATTACCCCATGCCTTCACTCGTCCTCTCCACATCGCATTCGAAATGCTGGGCGATGCTATGTTATTGCAATAGCAATTATATGGACACCCCTAGAGATTTCTGCCGTCGGCGTCGTCGTCGCCGTCGCCGTGAGGTTCCCGATTGAGTCAAACGGCGATGGAATAGTCGCTGATGATAAGTGGTTCTTGAGGGAAAGGGAAAGGCTGGCGCTACGCGCCGTATGATGTATGTGCGAGTGAAAGCGCGCGTCCGTCGCGCGCTTTCACGGAGAGTGAACGCATGGCGGAGAGCAAATGCGACATCTTCCGTCGCGCGAAAGACCGTAGGGGGACGAGAGGGAGGGAGGGGAGACGACGTTTAGCTGCGGCACCAAATGCGTATTTAAATAGAAACGTTGCGAGGCGAGAAGGTGGTAAACACTTCCGACGCTGCTCGACGAGTGTCCCGTTCTGATCTCTCGAAAACCCCCGAGCCGCCCCCAGAGGCACCGGCAACCAGCGTTACTAGATTACTCTAGTAACGTTGCCGGCAACAGTCACCAACGCCGCACGCGTTCGGTGCGAACGCGGGCAACACGCCGATGGCGTCGACAGCAGTTCTGCGCGTTGCTGGTGCTGCAGCATGTCCAAGTTTATACAGATGATAAAACTGCTATTCTTACTCCGTATAGTTCTCTACCAATTTGCTATCGAAATCGATGCTTGGCCTTTCGGGTGAAACTGCGACATCTTTTTATACTCTGTTTTCACTCTCTCTCCCAGCTCGGGTGAAGCTATCGCACAGCTGGTATGAATGGGGTATGGAGTTTTGTGTTTACGCCACAAAATTTTCCGACCAACGACAGGTATACAGCTTCGCTGTAAAAAAAAAAATAACGCCCTTGTGCGACGCAGTTCGTGTGAAATATCCAGCACGGATCTTATGATTTTATGTCCCATTCATCTGTGCTTTATAGGCAGAGCTGGGCAAATATACTTCGCAATTGTATTATGATACCATACCATATAATCGGGCAATAATTATTCGAGACGCAGATGCAAGATACTACCGCAATTATTTCATCTGTTACGATACTTTCATTTGTATCTCAGAATACACCGATACATTAGCAAGTTTCTTATTATCAATATACGCAAGTTTCTTATAGATCTATATGATGTAGCAGCAAACGCGTAGGCACAAAAATGGTTCTTTGTAAATATCTTACCTCCCGCCCACTTTGTTTAGTTTGAATGAAATGGCTGTTAGTATAGTAATTTTGTTTTCATTTCTTGATCAAAATATGAGAAAAAGTGAGAACAAGGTTAAAGCAGGAGCCAACGTTTCGACAAGTTGACTTGTCTTTTTCAAGGCCTTGAACAAAACAAGTCACCTTGTCGGAACGTTGGTTCCTACTTTACCTTGTTGTGTTTTAGCTCATCGTCTTGAATTTCCATCTCCCGTCTTCACCGTGTTTTCCCTGGATTGCTCAAAGTATAATATATTCATACCGAAACAATATATTGAGGTTGCTTTTTAGCTGCTTCACATGAAAGCTGTTTATACGCTGCGCTGCGCTATTTGCTTCGGATCGCACAAATGTGTGGAAGAAGGCGTACGAAAGGCTTGTAATGGTTTTAAATTAACAATAGTTTACGCGTATTGGTCATGGCTATTTCAGAGAGAAAGTCCTAACTCGCTTTTCTCTTTTTTTCTTTGTGTGAGTAGGTCCTATATAAGCAGCGTTGAAAGAATCGCTAGAACGCACTCACACCGATACTAAATGTAACACAGTCAGTACATGGATCGCTTGGAGCCAAGTTGGCTGTTATAATGCGTAATTTTATAGCATTGTTTGCTTAATCCTTTGTCCACTTTCAGTGCGAAAAAATAACCTTATGTTTGGAGTGCGTTGACTATAAAGATCAAGCAGATCAAATTTTAATAACCTATTAACAAGTGCTAATCCGTCTGCAATGGGCAGCTTTCGCAGCTTATTGATATTTCTCCGAATTCTTATCATGTAACGTTGTCGAAAAACTGCTTTTGGTGCTTGCGAGCAACAATTACGTACATAAAATTGCCACTTTATGCACAAGTCTCCCAGAAACAGCACCATCCACGCTTTGGTTCACAAAACTCAAACTTACATCCACGAGATCCTTCAAATCGCTGATGTGTGAAAGCCACTAGACGCAAGACAGCCCCATTTTTGCATTCTTCAGACTTGGTAACAAAGTGCCACGCAAGAGAAACAACACTATAGCGGCATCAGGATTTACGCGACAGACGCTGCACGCATTCGCGTACGAAGCAAAGTACGGTGGCTACGAGCAAGTGTGATGGCACCCACGCAACTAAAAACCAGTAGTTTCACCCCAAAGGCGAAGTAACGATTGCGATTGCAAATTAGTAGACAGCTATAAGACGTAAGGATAGTAGTTTTATAGGCCGTATTAATTTGTAAACATTTGCTTACTGAATAAGACTGGTGTCAGCACGCACAGGAAAACATGAACACATCCTACTCTCTGTCAAAATGCTGGCGTGAAGAAGCGCGGCAACAGCACTGAGCTAAGTGACCGTTCAGACTATCGTTGTGACACAGACTGAGCAGCGCGACCGCAGCACGCACGAAGGTATGAGCCGTCGACGCAGAGGACACTGCCCCCAACGCACATTGCTTTCAAGAGAGGGCATGCGTGGCCCCGCAATACGCAGTTGCTGACGGAGTACAACGCCACCCCCTCCCTCCCCTCTCACCCCAGTGGATTGCGCGCGACGGAACACGACGCGCTTCCTCCCCGCTATGCTCCCTCGCGCGCGAGATTAAGCCGCGATCGTCGGCTCCCATCGCATGCTTTAATCGCACATACATCATGCGGCACGCCGCGACGATGTAATAACCCTTGGAATTCATACGTAACATCAAGGCGATGCCGATGGTAACGAAGACGGCAGAAATGTGCCTGGACTGCCCAGTTAATTGCTAGCGCAATAAAACTAAAGGTCAACTGCGAGCGCTTGTTTTGGTCGAGACGGCACGAGCGCCAGCAACGGAATCTGCTCCACCAATAGGGACGCGCAGACATCATCGCTTGTCGTTCTAGAGGGCTCTGGCGGAAAGCTAAAAGAATGTCGCTGCCTTTAGTTTTGTTCACGTCGCTTAGTGGCAGCAGTATCAGCTTCAGAAGCGGAATTCAGCCAACGTTTGTAGTTTCGCACGGTGATGTGCCGATAGCAGTATTTTGTGTCTTAAGGTACACGATATATTCTTTGATGCATCGGAAATGCAGATACTGATACCCATCTTGCCAGACGCATCGCGATACAGGTGGAAGGTACCCAAAGAGTATCTGATACACAAGTGTCTTCGATACTGCCCAGCAGGGTCTATAGCCTAAAAAAATTGGTGAACCAGCTTCTTTATTTCTCTGTCGTTATTCTTTCATCTTTCATCGTATACGCTACGTACCGATATAATGTCGACCGGGTGGAGTGGGTCGTCACCGCAAGAATCAGTAGACGGCGATGAAGGCGAGCATCATGATAATGAAAAAAAATGTGGTTGATCCCTCTTATATAGGAATCGGTATAGAACACGAAAGTGAAACGTGTCTTCACAGAAGTAGTGTAATGTTTATTGCACATTGATATATAATGTCTATTGGTGTTTTGTGGCTAAAGCGCCCTTAGGCGTTGATGCACCCACGCTGACGCCTGGTGGCGCGTCTCCTCCATCACGACTACCAACGTCGATGACCATGAGCAACCGTCGTGCATATGGAAGCTGCACTACGCTGCACACGCTAGCACAACGCGAAAGACGAAGCACGTAACTGACACACTAATACAACGCGCAAGACAAAGCACGTAACTGAATCGTCACCGAGTCAAATCAGCGCGTACAGCGCGTCGTAATTGCAGCCTCCGCGATCAACTTCAGTGCTGAGACCACCGAAGCGTTCACTGTCGGTGCGCGTTAGTGTCATAATGCAGTACTTCTCTTTCTGCTCGTAGGCGGCGGCACCGCCCCGAGCAAGAGCGCGGGTACACGGAGGAGTGTTAGATATATAAGGCGCGTCTGTGTAGCTCTCTGCAAATGCGTTTGTGGCGCAATGGGTTAAACGCTCGGCGATCTATCGTCGCGGACCGAGGGGTCGTGGGTTCGATTTCCAAATTTTCCATGTTTGTGGAACTTTTTCTTCTGGTTTCTTTCTTTGTATTATGTTCGTGTACATTGTAAGCTGACGTATTTCCGTGACGGAAATACGTCAGTGAAGTCTTGGTGGACCCCGGCATAAAACACTTTCGTGTTAAAAAATTGGAAAAGATTGTATTCACTTCATTGGTACCCGGTTTTGACTCTATCCGAGTCTCGAGTGGTTCTGTCTAACACGGGGGGCCAGGACGGCCTTATAACCCCTCGTGGTCTTGTGGTAGCCGATGTCTCCTTCGGGGAACTTGTGGAAGTGTCAGTCCTCTGTCAGGTGGTCAAGTTGACGACCTCCTCCCCCTCGGGTCCTCTCCTTTGGTAGCTCGCCCTTTGCGTCTGCTCAGGTCGTAGAGGTGTGACGCTTTCTCGGGGATGAAGGGGATTATCTCATCCCGGGAAAGGCGCTCGGGCTTGTTTCCCACATTTGAGAGGTACAGTTTCCAGGAAGATCATAACCGCCTCTTGGGGATGAAGATAATTGCCCCGACACGGGAACGTGCGCGGGTTTGGTTTCCCACAACTGAGATGAAGAGTTCCAAGCCGATCATAACAGTACAGAAAACACTTAGAAAAGAGGCATTGTCCTAAGAATATATCTAAATGTTGCCTTCAACATTAATAAGTCTTTTACAAAATATTCATACTACAATGAAATTTATAGTCTGACTTTTTTTTACAGTGTGGCGGAACGCTTGGCACATGCCCCGGTGGTTGTAAGTGCGCCATGACTCAACATTCTGCCCAAACCAGAGAAGGAGTTTGCAAGCCAAGTTCAACAGGTTAGACATCCTCTGGCGTTCAAAATAAAAAAAAACAACTATGAAGGGTAATAAACAGAATATGAAATTTGTTTTTCTTTGGTGTACCGTGTGTGTATTATTGTGATTGCAATGACGAGGAAAGTGGTTTTAATTGTTATGTCGGCGTCATGTCAGTATATAACGCCCCATGCATAAAGCCGACACCACATGGCGCGATTTCAGGCGCGATTGACGCGCGGATGGTGAGACGCGCGCGCCATTCTGACGCGTGCCCAGCAGGATATATCACGAAATCGCACCGCCGCGTGCTGCTACTTGCAGTAGACAAAAAAAAAAAAAGAAAACCCTCGCATGGCGTGTCGCGTGCGCGTCCGCCAATCAGAGTTCATAGTGCAGTCATGTGGCATTTTGGTTTTTTTGCTTTTGCCACAAGATGGCCCTGCATTCCGCGCATTTCGGTGGAACCTCCTTGGCGGAACTTTTTTTTCCTCAGCAGAACTGGCGCGCGCGTCGAAGGAAACACGTGCTACACGTGTTCGTTCGCGCATCGTGTTCACCCAAAATGGCCAAAGCAACCTTCAACGAGGCCCTAAATCGTAGCAATCGCCTCCTCTTCTCGATAGTAAGCGCCCTACACTGCATTTTTTACGTGAAGTTCTAAACAAGCAGCGGCCGCTTAGCATGCGCAAGGTACATAGTCGCAGTTTCGCACACAATCTTGTTGTTTGAAATGAAGCTTGATAAATAAAATTTGTAAAAAATATCGCGGTCTAATTACAGGAAGATTATTTTTATTTTAGTGTTCTGTAATTTTAAGAGGATAAAAAAGGGCATAAAATATGCGGTAACCGAGACAATTCATGTCGTTGGGCGTCTTCTTCTCAGGCAACCCGGAAAACGCCGCGCGTGCGCCGCTCCACTTTTACGTGCGGGCTCTCGCGTGCCGGCGACAACGCATGCATTCGCCGCACGTCGCGTTTCTCGCTCGCGAAAAACGTGCCATGCGGTTCCAGCTTACTGTTGCCTGTATTGTGGTTTTGCCGCTTCGGCGGAAGGTGAGGACGACAACGTGAATTAGGTGTCGGCGACGACGAAGACGCATTCTCAGTGAAGCTGTTGGACTGAAAGGCTGCTTCCATTAGAATATACTTAATATTTCTTGCCATGTATAGTAACTTGATTATATTGACTAGTACGTGTGCATTGTTACCCTTTGGTGTGGCTGATTTTCACCGGCTGACCCCTGTCCCAAAGTTATTGCTCGACGCAATACAAGCCTTCTCGTATTACATGCATCTTTCTCATATGTTGAGGCAAATTCTTTAGCTAAAGAATCTGTTTAATGAGACTGCGCGCGTGAAGTGAACGGTTGTGTACATTCTTGAGTAGTTGTGCAGGACCGTAGGATGAATCATGTATAAATGGCCGATGCGTTTCACCTGCCAATCAGATTGGGACGACTGACGACTGTGCTTGCTGCGACCTCCGTGCTTTGAGTGTAACTAATATTTCGATTGCGAAGTTTTGGCGTTTTGAGTGTATCTATCTGGTGTCCTACGTCTTGATGCCATCGTGGTCGTTTCTTCAACTGGATATATATCATAAATGATACATGACATACATGAATTATATGCGTTACATGACACGAACGTCATGAATTGCACGAGTTGCATTAATGAACGCAATGCATGAGCATGTCTCTCCATGTCATTCTGGGCATGTCATACACGCATGTTTCGCCACATATCCTGATGTACTATCGACCAAGAAAGTTTACGCACCACGGGATCTCAGAAAACGCTAAATGTCCGAGCAGCCTTTAAAGTAGCCAGTAAAATTAACCGTTCATCACAATGTCGTTCGCGTATACTATATAGTAGAGGACGGAAATGGGAGGCTGCGGAGATATACACCTTGTGTCAGATCCCTTGGTCCGTAAACTTTTTTTGGTCGACAGTACATCCAGTTAAAAGAAATGACCACGACGACATCACCTCAAGTCTGTCACTTATGGCACTCATAACAATTATGTCATGGCATCAATGTCATGTCATTTCATTCATCTCATGGATGTGCTGTATACCTTGCTAAAAATGAACTGACATGAATGACACTTAAGTCATGCATGACTTTGCATTAAATGCCATGGATGTCATGTCAAGAATGTCATAAATTAAATCAACATAATGGATGGAAAGACATGGCATGCATTTCTTTAACTGGATATATTCAGGATATGCGTGTCATGACATGTGCAACAATAATGACATGCTATGCCACATATGTCACGAAGTGAATGACATGAATACTGTCTGTAGTCAAATCATGACAAGATTATCATGAATGCCATAACACGCATGACAAGAATGAGCTAAATTCATGGCATGCATGCACTGCATGACATTGCACTGACAAGAATATGTGCCAACCCAGAGGACCAAAATGTCTACTCACTTGGGACGATGACATATGCTGATGCACGTGATGCCGTAATGATCACTGCATCTGCACTCCAGCTTCGAAATCCGAGTCTCGCCTCTGATTCTGACGTGCCGTTTACGCTCAAGCCAGGCGTTACGTTAAGAAGATCCCAGCATCACGGCAGCTGAACATCGCGAATTGAAGCTGCATGAGTTCAAACAGCGATTGAAAAGGAATTTTCCCACGAGCGCTGATTTCCGATCACATGACAGCAACGTGCCGCCTCCGCGTTCCTTCCAGCATTCGCTTTCCTTCCTTGCGCGCGCGAGATCGAGCCGTGATCACCGGCTCACCTTATCACGCTTTCACTTGCACATACAGCCTACGGCGCGCGGCGACAATTCTATCGCCCTTGAACTTTATACGGAACCTCACGCCAACACCAAAAATGCGCCTGGAGTGTCCCTATAACTGCTATCGCAGTAAAAGGGTACGGACTTCAGGATGTGCTACAATTTCAGCGTCTAATAAGCCGTTTGTGTTCTCTAATACCCCTGTCAAGCGGGCAAGTTAACTGCACTTACGGGGAGTGCACTTCGGGACCTTGAGTGACACTTGAGTGACTCGACCCGCATGACGCATTTTTCGCTTGCAAAAACGCGACGCGCTGCGAACGCCCGCGCCACTGTTACAGCACCCGCATAAGCACATAGCACCCTCAATGAGCACGGCGGGTGCGCGCTGGCCGCGCCTTTGCCGGGTGTTCCGCCGAGCTGTTTCTCCATGATGCGCGGAGGGCAAAAGCATCTGGTGGCGTTGAGGGAACTAATGCCTGACCATAGCCTCCTATATTTTTTACCGGCGCGAATTGGAAGGACTGAAAATAATGTTTTCGGATGGACACGACACCGCCAAAGAAGTCGACGCACCAAAGCCACCTCATGACCCGCAGTTGCAGGCAAGTCACGACTCCTTTTGTAACTTACTCGCTCCGATTGTGGAACGCATCGAGCGCTTGGAGTCAAAAATGCGTGAGGACTCGGACGCCGAATCCTGCCAGAGTACGGCGATGAGCGCTGCGTCGATAAATCTTGAACGCTGCTCGGGAAACCAACGCGGCAAAGCTAAAGACGAAGCTACTTTATGCATCTCCAACAGCTCGGGTGAAGATGCTCGCGACCGACTTTCAAGTTTCGCGGCTAGCTCCTTACCGCATCTTGGGAAAGATGTCACCGCTTGGTTTCATCAAGTTCATTTTTGGTTCAGAACCTTCAGCGTTCATGAAGAGGTCGCGATACCCTTCATTATCTCCAGGCTCCCAGCCAAGGATTTCACATGGATGCGCCACCACGCAAAGATGGCGAAAAAATATAGGAGGCTATGTCCTGACATATAGCGTGACGTGCCACTTGCTCTGCAGTCTCATTGGTGGACGTGGGCGTTGCAACGCGACGCGGTGGGTTCTTTTCTACTCCCAATAGCGCCATGCGGCTACGCGATTTCCGTGTGTGCGCTCGTCGAAACGACGTCAGCGCCCCTACACGGAGCGCTAATCGCGCCAAAAAACCTGAAGACGTCATGTGACGCCTGACTGATGCACATTCCACAGAAGACCGTAACGAAATTTCAGGCAGCGGCGTCCACGATTGCGTAAAAGCTGCAAATGAGCACCAGCGAACAACAGCCTTTCGACGCCAAACTACACAGAAGCCCATGCACCAGTGAGACCGTTAGCTGGAAGCCATCTAATAACCCTGACTGGAATATACACAGCTACACTGACGGTTCATGACCATTTCATGATCATGAGCTACGGGCGATTACAAGTTACCCTACTAACTAGCCATGCTTTTTCTCCTCAACTCGTTCGCGGAGTGATCGGGGCTAAGCTCCACCTTCGCTGGCTCTACGTCATGATGTGACGTGTTGTCGTCTACTTCCGGTTGTGTTGGAGCCAGCGCGTGAAACCTCTCCGCTAGCCGCCTGGCCGTCGGTCCTCAGCGATAAAGTCCCTAAAAAATGTGGTTGATCCCTCTTATATAGGAATCGGTATAGAACACGAAAGTGAAACGTGTCTTCACAGAAGTAGTGTAATGTTTATTGCACATTGATATATAATGTCTATTGGTGTTTTGTGGCTAAAGCGCCCTTAGGCGTTGATGCACCCACGCTGACGCCTGGTGGCACGTCTCCTCCATCACGACTACCAACGTCGATGACCATGAGCAACCGTCGTGCATATGGAAGCTGCACTACGCTGCACACGCTAGCACAACGCGAAAGACGAAGCACGTAACTGACACACTAATACAACGCGCAAGACAAAGCACGTAACTGAATCGTCACCGAGTCAAATCAGCGCGTACAGCGCGTCGTAATTGCAGCCTCCGCGATCAACTTCAGAAACATTTTCAGAGCTAATTGCGGAGGCCACGCTCCACTGTGCTGAGTACGGTGAACGCCACCTAGTTGGTAGTGCTTCTTGATGCCAGCGTCCCTTCGAATGCTGGCATCGAGGCGTCGTAGTGCTGAGACCACCGAAGCGTTCACTGTCGATGCGCGTTAGTGTCATAATGCAGTACTTCTCTTTTCTGCTCGTAGGCGGCGGCACCGCCCCGAGCAAGAGCGCGGGTACACGGAGGAGTGTTAGATATATAAGGCGCGTCTGTGTAGCTCTCTGCAAATGCGTTTGTGGCGCAATGGGTTAAACGCTTGGCGATCTATCGTCGCGGACCGAGAGGTCGTGGGTTCGATTTCCAAATTTTCCATGTTTGTGGAACTTTTTCTTCTGGTTTCTTTCTTTGTGTTATGTTCGTGTACATTGTAAGAACGTCATTCCGTATTTCCGTATGACGTATTTCCGTGACGGAAATACGTCAGTGAAGTCTTGGTGGACCCCGGCATAAAACACTTTCGTGTTAAAAAAGGGACTTTACTCAGCGATAGTGATCGAAGCAGCATGCGTTGCGAGCGTTCTGTGGCAGCGCCGAGCGTCAAGGTCCGGTATTCCGCTAACCACAGGTGACCTGGGCGTTTTGACGGGTAGGCAGAGGCGTAAACTAAAGCCCCTCCATAATACTACCACTGCGTAGACGCACATGAGCGGCATGATGGGCATGCAAGGTCCAGCCACCTGGTGGCGCAGAGCTTAACCAGCCAAACACAGAGCAAATTTTTCTGTAACCAAGTGTAAAACATTTTAAACACTTGAAAAGCCAACGTGTTCAAGATTACGCAGCTGCCGAAAACGCGCGCCAGCAGCGAAGTAGAAAACACTTGGTTACTGCTATATTGTCTCTGTGTTTGATTGAGCTTTGTGCCATCAGATGGCTGCACCATGCAAGCAGTTCATGTTTGCACCTCCGTTCATCCCGTAAACGGCCCAGTACACTTGCGCTTGCGTTTACCTTAATACCGTACACGGCAAACTCTATTGTGGTAGCAATCCTTCGGCGTGAAGTGACGGCCGCAAGCGCGTAGATGCTGGCGCCGTTTGGATACCGAAAGTTCGTTGCGCTGCAGCCACTCCGCTCGTCTCCTGCCTTGCAGAGGGGCACGATGTAGTACCTTGACATATTGCTAGTCGCTACGTTTGCCGCCCACAACGAACAAGGGCGAACCATGGTGCTCGCGAAAAGAAAGAACGAGACCAACACTGACCGTGGAGCTCTCGTCATAATGGAGAACGTTTATAACACAAGCAGATGACACTTGCTGTGTGACGGAAGTGCTTTTAGTGTAGCGATGCATTGTCATTGTGAATTCTCTTTCTGTTGCTTTCTTTTTATAGAAATAAATAACATCTCAACTATCACTAATAACATTTGTTCACCATAATGTTGGAAAAATTGTCGACGACGCGCCCTGGGCAGCCAATCAGATAGCTCGCCCTACATGACGTCATATGGTCAAATCGCGTCACCTGGTCAGGGGCGGCTGAACACTCAGCCGATTGGCGTGCTGCGATCAGTAGCGAGGTGCCGTTTTAAAACTTTATAATAACTTACCCGCTTTACGTGAAGCATTTATATGCTTCAATTAATGATCAGAAAGCCCTACTCTAACGGCTCAGTACGTTTGTACAAAATCTCAAAATCGTTTCAGGGTCTTTGAAATAGGGTGATGTCATTCAAACTTTCCTCGCCCCTTCCATTCTTCCAGCGCGCGATGGGCACAGTCTTGGCAGGCATAAAGTGGCAGACTTGTCTCGCGTACTTGAATGTCGTCGTCGTCTTTGCCGCGAATTTAGACCATCACCTTAGGCGGCTACAGACAATCTAGGAGGCGATCGAGGCATCATTATTGACCCTGCAGGCAGAAAAATGTCGCTCCGCGTACGAAGCACTCCTGTTTGTTGGCCACATCATCTGCAAGTCTGGAAAACAGAAAACAGCTGCCATTGTAAGCATTTTTACAGCCCGTCGACATTAGAGCAATGCGCAGGTTGCTAGCTATGTGGGCCTTCTGTAGGTGCTTTGTCAACAACGTCTGTCGCATCGCCGCCTATCTGACTCAGCTCACGAAATACGACGTCTAGTGTAAGTGGGAAACGCTGCAAGTTGAGGCATTTGAGGAATTGAAGCGACACCCGCAGTCACCACCAGCACTCGTATACTTTGACGAATGCGCCAACACTGAGATGCACACCTTGCAAGCATCGTAGGCCTCGGCGCAGTCCTAGTCTAGAGGAAACACGGTTGAAAGGCGACAGCCGGTCACTGTCGAAAACGGAAGCCAATTATTCTCCTACGCAACAAAATTGTCTTGCCATAAGCTGCGCTACCACGAAATATCACCCTTACCTATACACGGGCCATTCAAAGCCTTAATCTACTATCGAGCATTGTGTTAGCTAGCCAAATTAATGACCCGGTATGACGCCTAGCACAGTGAAGCCCGTGACTACAAGAATTCCACATCACTACAATATACAAGTCAGGATGAAAACACTCTGCTGTGGACTACCTGTCTCTCGTCAACATTGGCCCCCTGCCACATGACGGCCAAGACCAAAACACCTTCGCAGGAATAGGCACGGACAATTTCGCCGAGCAGCAGCGAACGGACCCGGATCTAAGAAGTCTTGCTCAATACTTGGATGAAAAGACCGATTTTGTACCAAGTGTGTTTAGGTGCGGATTGTCTTGGTTCCCATTGCACTAAGACACACTGGCGAAAAAGAACTAATCCCTAGTCTGTTCCAACCTATTCCTCGTTGTACCATCAGCACTGCGGTCAGCTGTTTACACATCCTGCAGGGTGATCCGACCACTGGGCACCTCTGGTTTTCCTGCATGCGCTCCAGCATATGGTAGAAGTATTACTGGCTACGCCTCACCGTCGACGCCGTGCACTACGTCAAGAACTGTAGAGACTGTAGCGACAAGGGCTGCGGTATTGCCACAACCTATTCCACCTCCTTGCTGCCCGTTCAAGCAGATCCGCAGATCCTTCAAAGCATTGGCACAAAGAAAGGCATTCAACAAGAGTGGACGCTGCCATAGAGCCCCGCGGCTGAATTGACTGTAGCGCACCAAGCTACTTGCATTAAAAACTGAACCACACTTCCGGTTTCGGTTCTGCACACACGCGATTTGAACGCTATCTAGTACGCATTCCGCCGGCTGCGCTGAATGGCGCGGCATTCTTTTGCTTCTACGGCTAACCGCGCGCTTTCTTGGTGCTGAATCGTTTTATTATTTAGTAAAAATGATTACGAATGATCTTTACAAGCCTTCATCGAAGCTGTCCTCCTTGCAACGTGCAATTCATAAAGTCGACCCAAGAAGCGTTTTGAAATGAGGAATTGTTTATTTTGCTGTATATAAATGTTCGTTCCGGGCGTTTTGTGCGTTCATACAATGTTGTGGAACCAGGTAAGCAGCAGTAGTTGCCGTACAAAGCTCCACCAGACGGCATCAGCTGAAGAAAGTAAATTACAGGAATATGTCATTTTCACATCCAGCCCTTATGAAATACTGCATGTGGAGACGAAAGGTACGAAAGTGGTGAATGGGTGACATTGCAGACGAAAGCCATTCGCTTTTACACATATGGCGTATAAAATACCTGACTCATTCAAGCAATGCCATACAATATGAAAAAAACATCAGATTTCGATGCATTCCCCCATTCCCAGGACAGGAATTACCGAAAATTGGCCTCTTCTCTTCTGTATGCGCCAGGAGCACTCATGACGCCGCCCTAATCTACACGTACAGGCCTCGTGACGGACCATGCGCCCTTCATCGTTCCAAAAAACCGTCTGAGAACAGCCGACGATAAGCCGATATGTTTCCGCTGCAGCGGAGCTGGACACATTGTTCGCTATTGCCGCATCCAGTGGCCATCTCAGCCCATTTCCCGCTTCCTCTGGTCCATTCCGTACTGCCAGCCGCTATCCGCCCCGCATCGAATCATCTGCACCCAATGTACCTGAGGAAAGTACCCGCTACGCATAGTCACCCCCACCGCATCACCGTCCATCTTGTTCACCGACTCGCTGTCGCTCTCCGTCGCCGTCCTTTAGCCGTCGGTTCTCGCCGGAAAACTAGACTGCGCAGCTTCTGGAATTGAAGCTGCCCTATCGACCGTGACCCCAAATCCTCTGTTTCCTTTACGTGGCCATCGAAAGAAACATTCTTGAAGTCCACGTCAATGGCGTCCCTGTCACAGCTTTGGTTGATACTGGGGCGCACGTCTCTGTAATGAGGGCCAGTTTTCGTCGCCGCATGAAGACGATCCTTACCCCTCCCACAACCCGAGTCGTGCGTGTCACTGACGGTGCGACAGCCACTGTTGTTAGAATTGGCACAGCTCGGGTTACCGTTGCTGGTCACCAGGTGGTTGTTATTTTTACGTTATTGCACAGTGCCCTCACGACCTCATACTTGGACTTGATCTTCTGTCTGCTCATTCCACTCTGATTGATTGCTCCACCGGTGTCCTCCGCCTTGAGCTGCCTCGCCTCTGTGAACCCAGTGACCAACCTCCTCCGTCTCGCTTACACTGCAGAAATTTTGTTCGCCTACCATCTAAAACCGTTACATATGTCGAACTGTCACGTTCACCGGCTGTTCCAGATGGTGACTACTACGTGACGCCTCTTACCGACGTCCTGCTCACGCACGGCGTCGCTGCACCCTACACGGTCCTGAGGATAACGGCTAATAGAACCTGCCTTCCACTTGAGAAGTTTGGCTTTATCAAGCAAGGCCTTCCACAGGGCCTTTCCATAGCCCCCTTTTGCCCCCTGCAGGACTTTCAGCTCGAACATTTTGCGCTGGATGCCACATGTCTTCCGACGGGCACTGCGACGTCGACAACGTGTGGCAGCGGTGAAATTCGCAGCATGATCGCCAATGATCTTCCGTCTGAGCACACTGAAGCCCTTAGACGTATTCTCGAGTCATTCCGCGATATTTTTGACTTCGGTAATCGGCCTTTGGGCCAGACGTCCGTTGTCGCGCATCGCATACATACAGGTGATGCCAGCGCTGTTCACCGGCGCCCGTATCGAGTGTCTGCCACAGAGCGAAGCGTTATGCAGGAGGAAGTCAACGAGATGCTCGCGGCGGACATTATCGAGCCATCCTCTAGTCCCTGGGCATTCCCTGTTGCTGTAAAAGGAGGATGGATCGTGGCGCTTTTACGTGGAGTATCGCCACCTCAACATTACGAAGAAAAACGCTTACCCGTTACAACGAATTGATGATACCCTTGATTGCGTGTATGTGGCCGCCTACTTCTTTTCTATAGACCTTCAATCTGGCTATTGGCAGATTGCTGTGTACCCAATAGACCGAGAGAAAACCGCTTTTGTAACTATTGATGGGCTTTACGAGTTCAAGTCATGCCTTTCGGTCTGTGTAACGCCCTAGCCACATTCAAGCGAATGATGTACTATCTGCTCCATGGGTTCTAGTGGTATATATGCTTATGTTATTTAGACGACGTGATTGTGTTATCGCCTACGTTCAATACACACCTTGAACGCCTCTCAGCGATTCATGACGTCTTCCGCCGGACTTCAGCTGAATTCGTTGAAGTGCCGTTTTGGCTGTCACCACATAACGATTCTTGGCCATATTGTGGACGCTGCCGGCATACAACCTGACCCAGAGAAAATTCGTGCCATGAAAGACTTCCCTGTGCCAAAGTATGCCAAAGATCTTCCCAGATTTGTGGGGTTCTGCTCCTATTTTCGCCGGTTCGTGAAGGAATTTTGCATTGATTGTAAAACCGCTCACAGATCTTCTCAAACAAGACACCCCTTTTACCTCGGGTCGTTTTACTCCTTACAACGCTACCCATTTTGGCACACTACAACTCATCCGCTCAAACCGAAGTCCGCACTAACGCGATTGGTTACGAGATAGGTTTTGTCTAGGTCCAACGTCAGCGTGCAGCGAACTGCGTCATCGCTTATGCCAGCAGGCTGCTGTCCGCATCGGGACGAAATTACTGAATTACAGAACGTCAGTGCCTCGCTCTTGTATAGGCAGTTGCAAAATTTCACCCTTATCTATTTGGCCGACAGCTCACAGTAGTGTCCGCCCAATGTTGGCTCGCCTTTTTGAAAGATCCTACCGGCAGACTCGCTCGATGGGCCCTGCGCCTACAAGAGCACACCTACTCGGTGGTATATAAGACCAGCCTGCACAAGGATGCGGCTTGTTTGTTCCGCTACCCTGTGGCCGGCTGTGACTCTTCGCGCACTGAATCCATAGAGTGCGTCTTTTCCGTGAGCCAGTTGCTTAACATCGCCGACGAACACCGTCTGGATGGCTACTAAGGGGAAATAATTGAGCGCCCGGAATCCTCTCCCGGCGACACCTCTGTGCGCATGTTCACCCTGAAGCATGGTACCTTATATCAGCGTAACCTGTACCCTGACGGTCCTGACCTTCTCCTAGTTATACCAACCCACCTAAGCTCCACAGTTCTTCGTGAGCTTCCCGACACCCCAACCGCTGGCCTCCTTGGTGTTACTCGCACACATGACCGCGTGTGCCATCAGTTCTATTAACCTGGCCTAACCCGCTCAGTTCGGCGTTATGTCAGCGCCTGCTAGCTTTGCCAACGGCGAAAGAAAGCGTCTACGCTTCCTGTTGATTATCTTCAGCCCATCGCCGTCCCCCCTGAGCCCTTCTTCCGTGTAGGTTTGGACTTTCTCGGGCCCTTTCCTACGTCTGCTTCAGGAAACAAATGGGTTGCCGTTGCTACCGATTACGCGACGCGCTACGCAGTAACGCGAGCTCTGGCGATCAGCTGTGTTACAGACGTGGCGGACGTTCTCCTCCATGACGTAATTTTAGTTTACGGTGCACCACGTCAATTGCTGACTGACTGAGGCCATACCTTCCTAGCGAAAGCCCTCGACGACATCCTGCGCTCATGATCAACGCAGCACAAGATCACCACGTCCTACAATCTCCAGACGAACGGGCTCACCGAGCGCTTGAATCCGACCTTAGCAGATAGGCTTTCCAAGTACGTGTCGGCTGAACACCGTGAGAAAGAACTTGCACTTCCATACCTGACTTCGCATATAATC